>NW_027513032.1:0-292857 GCF_048772815.1 Callospermophilus lateralis
AACATCCAGAACCAAACAAGAAACCTCATGCTGTTGCTCTCTCTTCAAATGTAATTTGACTTATCTCTCATTTTTAGTTTTAAGTAACTGCTTTTACTTCAGTAATTGACTATACTTTGGCTCCAATTGAAGCTCAATGAAACAATAATCCTTAAGATACTATTTTGTAAATAAAGATGGTTTACGTAGGAATCTTACGAGTAAATTATTCCTATTTTATGTCATTCCAGAGAACAGCATTTAATCTGATGAAGCCACTCTTACATAAACAAGAATGGGAGTTCTAGGTACTTGTAATCTAGCTGATGGAAATATCTTTTAAACTCCCAACAAAGAAGTGTATTTAGTATGACTGTAGCAAATGTAAAGTGACTTTAGGCTTAATGAAAAAGTGTCACTGATTTAGAGACTGGTTGGGCATTTCAGCTAGTTTTTCCATATCAGAATAACTAGAGCATGGGAGGACTAAAGGAGAGAACACAACTAAACATGTCACGGAAACAGGAGATCTCAACTACAAAGAAAAATGAAGACCTCTTTTTTACATTGGTTGCTTAAAACCTTACATAGCTCTTGAGATACCATATTTCCTACATTAGACTCAAGTGAGTTATGAACTCCCATTTTGACCCCATATTCAGATTGCACAATCACATTGTTTACACATCCACGTTTTTACAAAATGCCATATTAGTAACTGTTGTATTCTGCTACCTTTTCTGGCCTCTACTATATCCCCTCTCCTGCCCTCCCATCTTCTCTCTCTATCCCGTCTGCTGTAATTGAACGTTTGGGAATTGGAAACCACACTTTAAACTCACTCTCCTCCCCTTTTTCCCTTCTGTCAAATTACTCATCATCTTCTTCTATTTCTCCTCCTCCTCCTCCTCTTCCTCCTCCTCCTGATACCTTTAATTCATTCATCATACACTCATGCACTGGTTCATTCATTCCTTTCACACATGGTGTTGGGGATCCAACTCAGGACCTTTGAAAGTGTGAAGCCAGCACTCTAGTGCTGAGCCAAAACCCCAGCACCTGTCTTTTGGATTTTATGACTGTTTATATGAAATTCAGAATCGCATTCTGCTATGGTTCACTGATATGTGGATTGACCTAGTCCTTGTTTTCTGGGAGACTTTTGGAAAATATACATGAATTATTAGGAGATTGAAATGAAGAAACAAAGAGGAAATTCCCCAATTTCTTATTCTTAGATTCCATACTCTGACTCTGCCTACCTACTGTAAAAACTTTTAAACTCTTACTCCCCATTTCTATATCATTGCCAACAAGTGAACATTCACTGCCCTACAACAAACCAGAGAACTCACATTGAACAATGTTTCCCCAGTAGAGACCAAGACACAATACTTATTAAAAAAATACCCTAGTTATGAATTAGTAGGTAAAGCTTTATTTGAGTGTTAAATGTGCTCTAATTATGTGTTTGTGTGTTTGTTGGTGTGTGTGGTGTGTGGGCGTGTGTGCTTGTGTGTAAAACAAGCACTGAGGTGTAAAATAAATGCAGGATTGCAACGGCCTTCTTAAAAATAAGAAGCAACTTTATCACATTTGAAGCCCAGTGAGGAATCTGCCTGATGCTTAACCTACAATTAATTGAAATGTGAAAAATTCAGGCCTAGAAAAACATTTTCATTGTTTACACATCCACGTTTTTACAAAATGCCATATTAGTAACTGTTGTATTCTGCTACCTTTTCTGGCCTCTACTATCCCCCCTCTCCTGCCCTCCCATCTTCTCTCTATATCCCGTCTGCTGTAATTCAACGTTTGGGAATTGGAAACCACACTTTAAACTCACTCTCCTCCCCTTTTTTCCTTCTGTCAAATTACTCATCATCTTCTTCTATTTCTCCTCCTCCTCCTCCTCCTCCTCTTCCTCCTCCTCCTGATACCTTTAATTCATTCATCATACACTCATGCATTGGTTCATTCATTCCTTTCACACATGGTGTTGGGGATCCAACTCAGGACCTTTGAAAGTGTGAAGCCAGCACTCTAGTGCTGAGCCAAAACCCCAGCACCTGTCTTTTGGATTTTATGACTGTTTATATGAAATTCAGAATCGCATTCTGCTATGGTTCACTGATATGTGGATTGACCTAGTCCTTGTTTTCTGGGAGACTTTTGGAAAATATACATGAATTATTAGGAGATTGAAATGAAGAAACAAAGAGGAAATTCCCCAATTTCTTATTCTTAGATTCCATACTCTGACTCTGCCTACCTACTGTAAAAACTTTTAAACTCTTACTCCCCATTTCTATATCATTGCCAACAAGTGAACATTCACTGCCCTACAACAAACCAGAGAACTCACATTGAACAATGTTTCCCCAGTAGAGACCAAGACACAATACTTATTAAAAAAATACCCTAGTTATGAATTAGTAGGTAAAGCTTTATTTGAGTGTTAAATGTGCTCTAATTATGTGTTTGTGTGTTTGTTGGTGTGTGTGGTGTGTGGGCGTGTGTGCTTGTGTGTAAAACAAGCACTGAGGTGTAAAATAAATGCAGGATTGCAACGGCCTTCTTAAAAATAAGAAGCAACTTTATCACATTTGAAGCCCAGTGAAGAATCTGCCTGCTACATAACCTTACAATTAATTGAATTGTGAAAAATTCAGGCCTAGAAAAACAAAGCCAACATACATACTGAATCTAATCAGTCTGTCTCACCTGTTTTCTAACCACTCCTTTAAATAAACCTAAATGGCCAGCGTAAAACATCAGTTGTTCTAAACGAGTGGACGGATGTCCCCTGTCATGGGCTGTGTAAAATACATGGAGGATCCGGCACTGATTGTTATCTAGAATGACTTCTGCCTGAACTACTATTGGAGAATTGTTGCTGATATACTGCGGTTCTTATACCAGTAAACTGGAATGAAGGTAATTTCAGGCTGCAAAGGAATAAATTGATTTTACTAACTGGTTTTTGGAAAACACTGCCATGAAAAATTATCAATATGTTCATAAAGGCATCTACATGTCTCTTCACAAGGGTTTTACTTAATGGGGGAGGTGGTGAGGTCTGGATATAACTGAACTGTCCATTAGTAGGTAGAACAATATAATGGGAATCTGAGTGCACATTCCGGTTTGAACTCAATCTAGGTAACATGGATTCATCTCTGTGTAATAGGCCTGCTTCTGAAAAACACAATGTAGAGCTCCAAAAGCAGAACGATACTCTCAGAATACCATGTTATGTTTGTAAATAGATAGACAGATAGATATACAAAAATCAAAAATCTGAAAAAGGTCTGGAAGTGTACATTTCAATAACTTACAATGTCAGTAGTGGGGGATTAATAGCAGATCAAGAAGACTGTATCTGCATGCGAAATGGTTCAATTTTTGAAAGAGTTTTTTAAATGAAAATGGACAAAAAATTGAAAGGGTTACAGTAAGTGTTGAGGAGTGACTTGACAAAAGGAGCACAGAGGTGAGAAAGAATTAAGTAGAGTTCAATAGAACCAGGTATAATTTCTGTACACATGACTCCATGAACAGGAGCAAAGGGGACACTTAAAGAAATCATAGGACTAAGGAGAGATCAGGATTAGGAGGGTTTATACTAGTCTAGAAATGCTGACCTGAAAACCAACTAAAGTTCTCAACTCCTTCTTCTGAGGAACATTAGCTGTGCCGTGCTTTTCAAAAATGACTTGTCATGACTGATTTATGCCCATGTTAGCAACTCTTCTGAAATTACTTTGAAAGTAGACTCATGTGAGAGCTTCTCCTTAGAGATAATTCAAATTACTTGCATAGGAATTGGCAGCAGGTCTGGGGATGTTGTAGCTCAGTGGCAATGACCTTGCCTAGCTTGGGGCTGGCCTGCCATGGACTTTCACCCCAAACACTTGCAAGAAAAGAGAAGGAAGGGAAGGGAGAGAGAAAGTTGGAAGGGAGGAAGGCAAAGTTGGAGGGATGGAGGGAGGTAGAAAAGAAGGAAGAAGAAAAGGAGAAAAACCAGGAAGGGAGGAAGGAAGGTAGGAAATAGGGAGAGCACAAGGGCAGGGAAAGGACTGAGTCACTCAAACAAAAGGCAAGGGACACAAAGACCAATATAGGCCATAAAAGCTGTTTGAACAGTTTAGTCAGCTTTAGAATTTGAGTGACATCAAACTGAATGTTATTATGACTGGATGGAATCTTCCTACTAACCCCGCCTTGGCCTGGTCTAAACCAAATCAAGGGGTGGGTGGCATGGAGAGGAATTCTCTCTGGCTGGAGTGGGAGGGACCTAAACCTGTGGCACTTGAGGATGCACCGGGTAGGGAAGCGGACAAGATTCCCCTGATGGGCAGTTGAGCACAACAAGGCTCCTGGGAGCCTTTGATCATGGCTCCCACCGCCATACGCCCACCACCCACCATACGCCCAGCCCCTGAAGGGGATCACAGTGGTCTGCTCCGTTGCCTGGTGCAGGTTGGAGTTCCTGACCAAACACCTGAGTGTCCACAGCCTGTGTTGGCCTGCCTGGGCAGGCTGTGGTTGTGGTGGCAAGAGCCAAAGCTGTGTTGGCGTGATGGAGGAGCCAAGGGCTGCCTCTCAGCCATACTAGTGGGTGGTTCTGGAAGAAGCACCCAGGGTTGTGGCAGCATTGTCCGAAGACATGAAGCCAGGCCATCTTCCTTATGGCTTTCCTTGGGAGTTGGTGATGTGTAGAGCTCTTGGATTTTCCGCTGTTCTCTCACTTTTCTGGAGAGGTTTTCAGTCGGTTCGTAGCAGGCTTTACGTGGGAAGAGAAAAAAGGCTGGCTCTAAATCTTGCTGGACTTATTGAGGCAAAATGTGGACTTCTTGAAAAAGTGAGCCTTGTTGAAAAAGAACATGAAGGCTTAGAATCACCTTTAAAGGATTGCAGGTTTGAGAAGGGTTCAAGGGAAGCACGACAGCTGGAGGCAACCGACGAAAAGCTGCATAGGTCCGAATCCAGCCATGGCGTTGAAGTGCTCTTTCTAGAAGAAGAGCTCAAAGCACAGAAGGCTCAACATGGTCAACAGGATGAAACGATGGCGCATCTATCAAGAAGGATACAGTCCCTCCAAGGTGAATCTGAATCCCTCAGATCACAAATAGCTGAAGCTAAAACAAACTGGAGACTCTTTCAAGTGAATGAGGAAGAACTGAAGCTGGCAATCAAAGAGGTTTTGAATGAAGGATCCCTACTTCCGCAAACGCAGAGACCAACAATACAAGGAGAAGCTGAAGCACAGAGGGAACAAGGAGGTGTCCAATATAAAGCAAAAATCATATTAGAGGACTCTAAAGTAGCTGGAGAACAAGTTCTAAGGGACACAGAAAATCACATGGAGTCTCTGAGTGAATGCTTGCTGAAGATGATGGATAGGTCTTCTCCAAGCCTGGGAGCCCAAAGGGATGGTGGTCACCTGGAACTGGGAAAGACGAGTGAACCCGAAATTGGTGCTCACTTGGAGGATGAGTCCAAAGGAGCTTTGAGGAACCTGGTTTATGGTGATAAGCTAAAGGCCTCCTTAGAAATCTTGGAAGGAGGAAGAATTCAAAAATGTACTTTCTCATCTGAAGTGGAGAAAACCACGGAAGACCTTACAGAACACCTTAAAAGTCTGCAGACTGAACAGGCATCCTTGCAGTCAGAAAATGCACAGCTGCAAAGTGAGAATGAGACCCTACAGAAGAACTTTAAAGTCATGATGGAACGCTATCAAGAAAATATGATGAAACTGCACAGGAAATTAAGAGTGGAGGAAAACTACCGTGTGGAGCAAGAGGAGAAACTTTCCAAAGTCGAAGAAAAGATGAGCCATACAATAAAAGAGCTGGAGACCTACAGAAAGAGAGCCCAATATCTTGAAGAACAATTGCAGAGTACCATTCATTCCTGTCTGGGGAAGATTATTTCCTCTGAGAAAGAAGCACATGCTAGTGAGTTGGCAGCTCGGATTGCTGAAAGAAACCTCAGTTATTTCAGGAAACAAAATGCACGCAACAGACAAAAATTAACTGAGAAGGAGCTTAGATTTGAACTTGTAGAAAAAGATCCCTATGATGCACTGGATGTTTCCAACTCAGCAATGGGCAGAAAGCCTTCTCCAAATGGGCCCTCACCAATAGGTCACCCTTCATCTGAAAGGAGACCTCCTCATTTGGAAAAGAGTGGTCCACTCACACTCTCACCTTTCACTCCAGTGGGAGGAGGAGGAGGGTCAAGGGGCCCTGGAGAATCCTCTGCACCATGCGACTAGCAGTAAAGGAAGAGAATCCAGCTGTCATAAGTTCACTGATTTTCAGAGAGCACCTTCTCAGACTGGGCCCCTCTCTCCTCCAGGGGAACAGGCCAGCAGGCTGATGATCCCTCCGCCAGGCCAACCATATTCTTCTGATGCACGTCTTCCTCTACAAAGGCAAGATAGGTTTTACTCAAATTGTGGTAGAGCATCGGGACCAGCAGAACACAGAATTCCTAATATGCCTCCTTTGGACTCTGATGTGCCTGATTCACCTCTCCATGCTGAAAACCAAGCAACTGGCTCTGGCTCTGTGTTGGCACCTTTCCCTCCAGTCAGAGGTGCCTTGCTTCCAGTTGACCCAAGGAGTCAGTTCATGAGAAGAGGACCTTTTTTTTCCTCCACCTCTCCCAGGAAACTTGTCTGGGAACCTGGAGATTATGTTCCACCTGACCCGCCACCCACTCCATTTCCAATGCGAAGTGTCTATGCAGGGAGGGGGTTTTCCTCACAATCTTCCCCCAAGAGCTGGAATTCAGCCCTCTACACCCCCATTCTGAAAGTACAAGTGAGTTCCCTGAAGGGTTCCTTCCACCTGCAAATGAGCCTGTTACTCAACATCCAGAACCAAACAAGAAACCTCATGCTGTTGCTCTCTCTTCAAATGTAATTTGACTTATCTCTCATTTTTAGTTTTTAAGTAACTGCTTTTACTTCAGTAATTGACTATACTTTGGCTCCAATTGAAGCTCAATGAAACAATAATCCTTAAGATACTATTTTGTAAATAAAGATGGTTTACGTAGGAATTTTACGAGTAAATTATTCCTATTTTATGTCATTCCAGAGAACAGCATTTAATCTGATGAAGCCACTCTTACATAAACAAGAATGGGAGTTCTAGGTACTTGTAATCTAGCTGATGGAAATATCTTTTAAACTCCCAACAAAGAAGTGTATTTAGTATGACTGTAGCAAATGTAAAGTGACTTTAGGCTTAATGAAAAAGTGTCACTGATTTAGAGACTGGTTGGGCATTTCAGCTAGTTTTTCCATATCAGAATAACTAGAGCATGGGAGGACTAAAGGAGAGAACACAACTAAACATGTCACGGAAACAGGAGATCTCAACTACAAAGAAAAATGAAGACCTCTTTTTTACATTGGTTGCTTAAAACCTTACATAGCTCTTGAGATACCATATTTCCTACATTAGACTCAAGTGAGTTATGAACTCCCATTTTGACCCCATATTCAGATTGCACAATCACATTGTTTACACATCCACGTTTTTACAAAATGCCATATTAGTAACTGTTGTATTCTGCTACCTTTTCTGGCCTCTACTATATCCCCTCTCCTGCCCTCCCATCTTCTCTCTCTATCCCGTCTGCTGTAATTGAACGTTTGGGAATTGGAAACCACACTTTAAACTCACTCTCCTCCCCTTTTTCCCTTCTGTCAAATTACTCATCATCTTCTTCTATTTCTCCTCCTCCTCCTCCTCTTCCTCCTCCTCCTGATACCTTTAATTCATTCATCATACACTCATGCACTGGTTCATTCATTCCTTTCACACATGGTGTTGGGGATCCAACTCAGGACCTTTGAAAGTGTGAAGCCAGCACTCTAGTGCTGAGCCAAAACCCCAGCACCTGTCTTTTGGATTTTATGACTGTTTATATGAAATTCAGAATCGCATTCTGCTATGGTTCACTGATATGTGGATTGACCTAGTCCTTGTTTTCTGGGAGACTTTTGGAAAATATACATGAATTATTAGGAGATTGAAATGAAGAAACAAAGAGGAAATTCCCCAATTTCTTATTCTTAGATTCCATACTCTGACTCTGCCTACCTACTGTAAAAACTTTTAAACTCTTACTCCCCATTTCTATATCATTGCCAACAAGTGAACATTCACTGCCCTACAACAAACCAGAGAACTCACATTGAACAATGTTTCCCCAGTAGAGACCAAGACACAATACTTATTAAAAAAATACCCTAGTTATGAATTAGTAGGTAAAGCTTTATTTGAGTGTTAAATGTGCTCTAATTATGTGTTTGTGTGTTTGTTGGTGTGTGTGGTGTGTGGGCGTGTGTGCTTGTGTGTAAAACAAGCACTGAGGTGTAAAATAAATGCAGGATTGCAACGGCCTTCTTAAAAATAAGAAGCAACTTTATCACATTTGAAGCCCAGTGAGGAATCTGCCTGATGCTTAACCTACAATTAATTGAAATGTGAAAAATTCAGGCCTAGAAAAACATTTTCATTGTTTACACATCCACGTTTTTACAAAATGCCATATTAGTAACTGTTGTATTCTGCTACCTTTTCTGGCCTCTACTATCCCCCCTCTCCTGCCCTCCCATCTTCTCTCTATATCCCGTCTGCTGTAATTCAACGTTTGGGAATTGGAAACCACACTTTAAACTCACTCTCCTCCCCTTTTTCCCTTCTGTCAAATTACTCATCATCTTCTTCTATTTCTCCTCCTCCTCCTCCTCCTCCTCTTCCTCCTCCTCCTGATACCTTTAATTCATTCATCATACACTCATGCATTGGTTCATTCATTCCTTTCACACATGGTGTTGGGGATCCAACTCAGGACCTTTGAAAGTGTGAAGCCAGCACTCTAGTGCTGAGCCAAAACCCCAGCACCTGTCTTTTGGATTTTATGACTGTTTATATGAAATTCAGAATCGCATTCTGCTATGGTTCACTGATATGTGGATTGACCTAGTCCTTGTTTTCTGGGAGACTTTTGGAAAATATACATGAATTATTAGGAGATTGAAATGAAGAAACAAAGAGGAAATTCCCCAATTTCTTATTCTTAGATTCCATACTCTGACTCTGCCTACCTACTGTAAAAACTTTTAAACTCTTACTCCCCATTTCTATATCATTGCCAACAAGTGAACATTCACTGCCCTACAACAAACCAGAGAACTCACATTGAACAATGTTTCCCCAGTAGAGACCAAGACACAATACTTATTAAAAAAATACCCTAGTTATGAATTAGTAGGTAAAGCTTTATTTGAGTGTTAAATGTGCTCTAATTATGTGTTTGTGTGTTTGTTGGTGTGTGTGGTGTGTGGGCGTGTGTGCTTGTGTGTAAAACAAGCACTGAGGTGTAAAATAAATGCAGGATTGCAACGGCCTTCTTAAAAATAAGAAGCAACTTTATCACATTTGAAGCCCAGTGAAGAATCGGCCTGCTACATAACCTTACAATTAATTGAATTGTGAAAAATTCAGGCCTAGAAAAACAAAGCCAACATACATACTGAATCTAATCAGTCTGTCTCACCTGTTTTCTAACCACTCCTTTAAATAAACCTAAATGGCCAGCGTAAAACATCAGTTGTTCTAAACGAGTGGACGGATGTCCCCTGTCATGGGCTGTGTAAAATACATGGAGGATCCGGCACTGATTGTTATCTAGAATGACTTCTGCCTGAACTACTATTGGAGAATTGTTGCTGATATACTGCGGTTCTTATACCAGTAAACTGGAATGAAGGTAATTTCAGGCTGCAAAGGAATAAATTGATTTTACTAACTGGTTTTTGGAAAACACTGCCATGAAAAATTATCAATATGTTCATAAAGGCATCTACATGTCTCTTCACAAGGGTTTTACTTAATGGGGGAGGTGGTGAGGTCTGGATATAACTGAACTGTCCATTAGTAGGTAGAACAATATAATGGGAATCTGAGTGCACATTCCGGTTTGAACTCAATCTAGGTAACATGGATTCATCTCTGTGTAATAGGCCTGCTTCTGAAAAACACAATGTAGAGCTCCAAAAGCAGAACGATACTCTCAGAATACCATGTTATGTTTGTAAATAGATAGACAGATAGATATACAAAAATCAAAAATCTGAAAAAGGTCTGGAAGTGTACATTTCAATAACTTACAATGTCAGTAGTGGGGGATTAATAGCAGATCAAGAAGACTGTATCTGCATGCGAAATGGTTCAATTTTTGAAAGAGTTTTTTAAATGAAAATGGACAAAAAATTGAAAGGGTTACAGTAAGTGTTGAGGAGTGACTTGACAAAAGGAGCACAGAGGTGAGAAAGAATTAAGTAGAGTTCAATAGAACCAGGTATAATTTCTGTACACATGACTCCATGAACAGGAGCAAAGGGGACACTTAAAGAAATCATAGGACTAAGGAGAGATCAGGATTAGGAGGGTTTATACTAGTCTAGAAATGCTGACCTGAAAACCAACTAAAGTTCTCAACTCCTTCTTCTGAGGAACATTAGCTGTGCCGTGCTTTTCAAAAATGACTTGTCATGACTGATTTATGCCCATGTTAGCAACTCTTCTGAAATTACTTTGAAAGTAGACTCATGTGAGAGCTTCTCCTTAGAGATAATTCAAATTACTTGCATAGGAATTGGCAGCAGGTCTGGGGATGTTGTAGCTCAGTGGCAATGACCTTGCCTAGCTTGGGGCTGGCCTGCCATGGACTTTCACCCCAAACACTTGCAAGAAAAGAGAAGGAAGGGAAGGGAGAGAGAAAGTTGGAAGGGAGGAAGGCAAAGTTGGAGGGATGGAGGGAGGTAGAAAAGAAGGAAGAAGAAAAGGAGAAAAACCAGGAAGGGAGGAAGGAAGGTAGGAAATAGGGAGAGCACAAGGGCAGGGAAAGGACTGAGTCACTCAAACAAAAGGCAAGGGACACAAAGACCAATATAGGCCATAAAAGCTGTTTGAACAGTTTAGTCAGCTTTAGAATTTGAGTGACATCAAACTGAATGTTATTATGACTGGATGGAATCTTCCTACTAACCCCGCCTTGGCCTGGTCTAAACCAAATCAAGGGGTGGGTGGCATGGAGAGGAATTCTCTCTGGCTGGAGTGGGAGGGACCTAAACCTGTGGCACTTGAGGATGCACCGGGTAGGGAAGCGGACAAGATTCCCCTGATGGGCAGTTGAGCACAACAAGGCTCCTGGGAGCCTTTGATCATGGCTCCCACCGCCATACGCCCACCACCCACCATACGCCCAGCCCCTGAAGGGGATCACAGTGGTCTGCTCCGTTGCCTGGTGCAGGTTGGAGTTCCTGACCAAACACCTGAGTGTCCACAGCCTGTGTTGGCCTGCCTGGGCAGGCTGTGGTTGTGGTGGCAAGAGCCAAAGCTGTGTTGGCGTGATGGAGGAGCCAAGGGCTGCCTCTCAGCCATACTAGTGGGTGGTTCTGGAAGAAGCACCCAGGGTTGTGGCAGCATTGTCCGAAGACATGAAGCCAGGCCATCTTCCTTATGGCTTTCCTTGGGAGTTGGTGATGTGTAGAGCTCTTGGATTTTCCGCTGTTCTCTCACTTTTCTGGAGAGGTTTTCAGTCGGTTCGTAGCAGGCTTTACGTGGGAAGAGAAAAAAGGCTGGCTCTAAATCTTGCTGGACTTATTGAGGCAAAATGTGGACTTCTTGAAAAAGTGAGCCTTGTTGAAAAAGAACATGAAGGCTTAGAATCACCTTTAAAGGATTGCAGGTTTGAGAAGGGTTCAAGGGAAGCACGACAGCTGGAGGCAACCGACGAAAAGCTGCATAGGTCCGAATCCAGCCATGGCGTTGAAGTGCTCTTTCTAGAAGAAGAGCTCAAAGCACAGAAGGCTCAACATGGTCAACAGGATGAAACGATGGCGCATCTATCAAGAAGGATACAGTCCCTCCAAGGTGAATCTGAATCCCTCAGATCACAAATAGCTGAAGCTAAAACAAACTGGAGACTCTTTCAAGTGAATGAGGAAGAACTGAAGCTGGCAATCAAAGAGGTTTTGAATGAAGGATCCCTACTTCCGCAAACGCAGAGACCAACAATACAAGGAGAAGCTGAAGCACAGAGGGAACAAGGAGGTGTCCAATATAAAGCAAAAATCATATTAGAGGACTCTAAAGTAGCTGGAGAACAAGTTCTAAGGGACACAGAAAATCACATGGAGTCTCTGAGTGAATGCTTGCTGAAGATGATGGATAGGTCTTCTCCAAGCCTGGGAGCCCAAAGGGATGGTGGTCACCTGGAACTGGGAAAGACGAGTGAACCCGAAATTGGTGCTCACTTGGAGGATGAGTCCAAAGGAGCTTTGAGGAACCTGGTTTATGGTGATAAGCTAAAGGCCTCCTTAGAAATCTTGGAAGGAGGAAGAATTCAAAAATGTACTTTCTCATCTGAAGTGGAGAAAACCACGGAAGACCTTACAGAACACCTTAAAAGTCTGCAGACTGAACAGGCATCCTTGCAGTCAGAAAATGCACAGCTGCAAAGTGAGAATGAGACCCTACAGAAGAACTTTAAAGTCATGATGGAACGCTATCAAGAAAATATGATGAAACTGCACAGGAAATTAAGAGTGGAGGAAAACTACCGTGTGGAGCAAGAGGAGAAACTTTCCAAAGTCGAAGAAAAGATGAGCCATACAATAAAAGAGCTGGAGACCTACAGAAAGAGAGCCCAATATCTTGAAGAACAATTGCAGAGGACCATTCATTCCTGTCTGGGGAAGATTATTTCCTCTGAGAAAGAAGCACATGCTAGTGAGTTGGCAGCTCGGATTGCTGAAAGAAACCTCAGTTATTTCAGGAAACAAAATGCACGCAACAGACAAAAATTAACTGAGAAGGAGCTTAGATTTGAACTTGTAGAAAAAGATCCCTATGATGCACTGGATGTTTCCAACTCAGCAATGGGCAGAAAGCCTTCTCCAAATGGGCCCTCACCAATAGGTCACCCTTCATCTGAAAGGAGACCTCCTCATTTGGAAAAGAGTGGTCCACTCACACTCTCACCTTTCACTCCAGTGGGAGGAGGAGGAGGGTCAAGGGGCCCTGGAGAATCCTCTGCACCATGCGACTAGCAGTAAAGGAAGAGAATCCAGCTGTCATAAGTTCACTGATTTTCAGAGAGCACCTTCTCAGACTGGGCCCCTCTCTCCTCCAGGGGAACAGGCCAGCAGGCTGATGATCCCTCCGCCAGGCCAACCATATTCTTCTGATGCACGTCTTCCTCTACAAAGGCAAGATAGGTTTTACTCAAATTGTGGTAGAGCATCGGGACCAGCAGAACACAGAATTCCTAATATGCCTCCTTTGGACTCTGATGTGCCTGATTCACCTCTCCATGCTGAAAACCAAGCAACTGGCTCTGGCTCTGTGTTGGCACCTTTCCCTCCAGTCAGAGGTGCCTTGCTTCCAGTTGACCCAAGGAGTCAGTTCATGAGAAGAGGACCTTTTTTTTCCTCCACCTCTCCCAGGAAACTTGTCTGGGAACCTGGAGATTATGTTCCACCTGACCCGCCACCCACTCCATTTCCAATGCGAAGTGTCTATGCAGGGAGGGGGTTTTCCTCACAATCTTCCCCCAAGAGCTGGAATTCAGTCCTCTACACCCCCATTCTGAAAGTACAAGTGAGTTCCCTGAAGGGTTCCTTCCACCTGCAAATGAGCCTGTTACTCAACATCCAGAACCAAACAAGAAACCTCATGCTGTTGCTCTCTCTTCAAATGTAATTTGACTTATCTCTCATTTTTAGTTTTTGAGTAACTGCTTTTACTTCAGTAATTGACTATACTTTGGCTCCAATTGAAGCTCAATGAAACAATAATCCTTAAGATACTATTTTGTAAATAAAGATGGTTTACGTAGGAATCTTACGAGTAAATTATTCCTATTTTATGTCATTCCAGAGAACAGCATTTAATCTGATGAAGCCACTCTTACATAAACAAGAATGGGAGTTCTAGGTACTTGTAATCTAGCTGATGGAAATATCTTTTAAACTCCCAACAAAGAAGTGTATTTAGTATGACTGTAGCAAATGTAAAGTGACTTTAGGCTTAATGAAAAAGTGTCACTGATTTAGAGACTGGTTGGGCATTTCAGCTAGTTTTTCCATATCAGAATAACTAGAGCATGGGAGGACTAAAGGAGAGAACACAACTAAAAATGTCACGGAAACAGGAGATCTCAACTACAAAGAAAAATGAAGACCTCTTTTTTATATTGGTTGCTTAAAACCTTACATAGCTCTTGAGATACCATATTTCCTACATTAGACTCAAGTGAGTTATGAACTCCCATTTTGACCCCATATTCAGATTGCACAATCACATTGTTTACACATCCACGTTTTTACAAAATGCCATATTAGTAAATGTTGTATTCTGCTACCTTTTCTGGCCTCTACTATACCCCCTCTCCTGCCCTCCCATCTTCTCGCTCTATCCCGTCTGCTGTAATTGAACGTTTGGGAATTGGAAACCACACTTTAAACTCACTCTCCTCCCCTTTTTCCCTTCTGTCAAATTACTCATCATCTTCTTCTATTTCTCCTCCTCCTCCTCCTCTTCCTCCTCCTCCTGATACCTTTAATTCATTCATCATACACTCATGCATTGGTTCATTCATTCCTTTCACACATGGTGTTGGGGATCCAACTCAGTACCTTTGAAAGTGTGAAGCCAGCACTCTAGTGCTGAGCCAAAACCCCAGCACCTGTCTTTTGGATTTTATGACTGTTTATATGAAATTCAGAATCGCATTCTACTATGGTTCACTGATATGTGGATTGACCTAGTCCTTGTTTTCTGGGAGACTTTTGGAAAATATACCTGAATTATTAGGAGATTGAAATGAAGAAACAAAGAGGAAATTCCCCAATTTCTTATTCTTAGATTCCATACTCTGACTGTGCCTACCTACTGTAAAAACTTTTAAACTCTTACTCCCCATTTCTATATCATTGCCAAAAAGTGAACATTCACTGCCCTACAACAAACCAGAGAACTCACATTGAACAATGTTTCCCCAGTAGAGACCAAGACACAATACATATTAAAAAAATACCCTAGTTATGAATTAGTAGGTAAAGCTTTATTTGAGTGTTAAATGTGCTCTAATTATGTGTTTGTGTGTTTGTTGGTGTGTGTGGTGTGTGGGCGTGTGTGCTTGTGTGTAAAACAAGCACTGAGGTGTAAAATAAATGCAGGATTGTAACGGCCTTCTTAAAAATAAGAAGCAACTTTATCACATTTGAAGCCCAGTGAGGAATCTGCCTGATGCTTAACATACAATTAATTGAAATGTGAAAAATTCAGGCCTAGAAAAACATTTTCATTGTTTACACATCCACGTTTTTACAAAATGCCATATTAGTAACTGTTGTATTCTGCTACCTTTTCTGGCCTCTACTATCCCCCCTCTCCTGCCCTCCCATCTTCTCTCTATATCCCGTCTGCTGTAATTCAACGTTTGGGAATTGCAAACCACACTTTAAACTCACTCTCCTCCCCTTTTTCCCTTCTGTCAAATTACTCATCATCTTCTTCTATTTCTCCTCCTCCTCCTCCTCCTCCTCTTCCTCCTCCTCCTGATACCTTTAATTCATTCATCATACACTCATGCATTGGTTCATTCATTCCTTTCACACATGGTGTTGGGGATCCAACTCAGGACCTTTGAAAGTGTGAAGCCAGCACTCTAGTGCTGAGCCAAAACCCCAGCACCTGTCTTTTGGATTTTATGACTGTTTATATGAAATTCAGAATCGCATTCTGCTATGGTTCACTGATATGTGGATTGACCTAGTCCTTGTTTTCTGGGAGACTTTTGGAAAATATACATGAATTATTAGGAGATTGAAATGAAGAAACAAAGAGGAAATTCCCCAATTTCTTATTCTTAGATTCCATACTCTGACTCTGCCTACCTACTGTAAAAACTTTTAAACTCTTACTCCCCATTTCTATATCATTGCCAACAAGTGAACATTCACTGCCCTGCAACAAACCAGAGAACTCACATTGAACAATGTTTCCCCAGTAGAGACCAAGACACAATACTTATTAAAAAAATACCCTAGTTATGAATTAGTAGGTAAAGCTTTATTTGAGTGTTAAATGTGCTCTAATTATGTGTTTGTGTGTTTGTTGGTGTGTGTGGTGTGGGGGCGTGTGTGCTTGTGTGTAAAACAAGCACTGAGGTGTAAAATAAATGCAGGATTGCAACGGCCTTCTTAAAAATAAGAAGCAACTTTATCACATTTGAAGCCCAGTGAAGAATCGGCCTGCTACTTAACCTACAATTAATTGAAATGTGAAAAATTCAGGCCTAGAAAAACAAAGCCAACATACATACTGAATCTAATCAGTCTGTCTCACCTGTGTTCTAACCAATCCTTTAAATAAACCTAAATGGCCAGCGTAAAACATCAGTTGTTCTAAACGAGTGGACGGATGTCCCCTGTCATGGGCTGTGTAAAATACATGGAGGATCCGGCACTGATTGTTATCTAGAATGACTTCTGCCTGAACTACTATTGGAGAATTGTTGCTGATATACTGCGGTTCTTATACCAGTAAACTGGAATGAAGGTAATTTCAGGCTGCAAAGGAATAAATTGATTTTACTAACTGGTTTTTGGAAAACACTGCCATGAAAAATTATCAATATGTTCATAAAGGCATCTACATGTCTCTTCACAAGGGTTTTACTTAATGGGGGAGGTGGTGAGGTCTGGATATAACTGAACTGTCCATTAGTAGGTAGAACAATATAATGGGAATCTGAGTGCACATTCCGGTTTGAACTCAATCTAGGTAACATGGATTCATCTCTGTGTAATAGGCCTGCTTCTGAAAAACACAATGTAGAGCTCCAAAAGCAGAACGATACTCTCAGAATACCATGTTATGTTTGTAAATAGATAGACAGATAGATATACAGAAATCAAAAATCTGAAAACGGTCTGGAAGTGTACATTTCAATAACTTACAATGTCAGTAGTGGGGGATTAATAGCAGATCAAGAAGACTGTATCTGCATGCGAAATGGTTCAATTTTTGAAAGAGTTTTTTAAATGAAAATGGACAAAAAATTGAAAGGGTTACAGTAAGTGTTGAGGAGTGACTTGACAAAAGGAGCACAGAGGTGAGAAAGAATTAAGTAGAGTTCAATAGAACCAGGTATAATTTCTGTACACATGACTCCATGAACAGGAGCAAAGGGGACACTTAAAGAAATCATAGGACTAAGGAGAGATCAGGATTAGGAGGGTTTGTACTAGTCTAGAAATGCTGACCTGAAAACCAACTAAAGTTCTCAACTCCTTCTTCTGAGGAACATTAGCTGTGCCGTGCTTTTCAAAAATGACTTGTCATGACTGATTTATGCCCATGTTAGCAACTCTTCTGAAATTACTTTGAAAGTAGACTCATGTGAGAGTTTCTCTTTAGAGATAATTCAAATTACTTGCATAGGAAGTGGCAGCAGGTCTGGGGATGTTGTAGCTCAGTGGCAGTGACCTTGCCTAGTTTGGGGCTGGCCTGCCATGGACTTTCACCCCAAACACTTGCAAGAAAAGAGAAGGAAGGGAAGGGAGAGAGAAAGTTGGAAGGGAGGAAGGCAAAGTTGGAGGGATGGAGGGAGGTAGAAAAGAAGGAAGAAGAAAAGGAGAAAAACCAGGAAGTGAGGAAGGAAGGTAGGAAATAGGGAGAGCACAAGGGCAGGGAAAGGACTGAGTCACTCAAACAAAAGGCAAGGGACACAAAGACCAATATAGGCCATAAAAGCTGTTTGAACAGTTTAGTCAGCTTTAGAATTTGAGTGACATCAAACTGAATGTTATTATGACTGGATGGAATCTTCCTACTAACCCCGCCTTGGCCTGGCCTAAACCAAATCAAGGGGTGGGTGGCATGGAGAGGAATTTTCTCTGGCTGGAGTGGGAGGGACCTAAACCTGTGGCACTTGAGGATGCACCGGGTAGGGAAGCGGACAAGACTCCCCTGATGGGCATTTGAGCACAACAAGGCTCCTGGGAGCCTTTGATCATGGCTCCCACCGCCATACGCCCACCACCCACCATACGCCCAGCCCCTGAAGGGGATCACAGTGGTCTGCTCCGTTGCCTGGTGCAGGTTGGAGTTCCTGACCAAACACCTGAGTGTCCACAGCCTGTGTTGGCCTGCCTGGGCAGGCTGTGGTTGTGGTGGCAAGAGCCAAAGCTGTGTTGGCGTGATGGAGGAGCCAAGGGCTGCCTCTCAGCCATACTAGTGGGTGGTTCTGGAAGAAGCACCCAGGGTTGTGGCAGCATTGTCCGAAGACATGAAGCCAGGCCATCTTCCTTATGGCTTTCCTTGGGAGTTGGTGATGTGTACAGCTCTTGGATTTTCCGCTGTTCTCTCACTTTTCTGGAGAGGTTTTCAGTCGGTTCGTAGCAGGCTTTACGTGGGAAGAGAAAAAAGGCTGGCTCTAAATCTTGCTGGACTTATTGAGGCAAAATGTGGACTTCTTGAAAAAGTGAGCCTTGTTGAAAAAGAACATGAAGGCTTAGAATCACCTTTAAAGGATTGCAGGTTTGAGAAGGGTTCAAGGGAAGCACGACAGCTGGAGGCAACCGACGAAAAGCTGCATAGGTCCGAATCCAGCCATGGCGTTGAAGTGCTCTTTCTAGAAGAAGAGCTCAAAGCACAGAAGGCTCAACATGGTCAACAGGATGAAACGATGGCGCATCTATCAAGAAGGATACAGTCCCTCCAAGGTGAATCTGAATCCCTCAGATCACAAATAGCTGAAGCTAAAACAAACTGGAGACTCTTTCAAGTGAATGAGGAAGAACTGAAGCTGGCAATCAAAGAGGTTTTGAATGAAGGATCCCTACTTCCGCAAACGCAGACCAACAATACAAGGAGAAGCTGAAGCACAGAGGGAACAAGGAGGTGTCCAAAATAAAGCAAAAATCATATTAGAGGACTCTAAAGTAGCTGGAGAACAAGTTCTAAGGGACACAGAAAATCACATGGAGTCTCTGAGTGAATGCTTGCTGAAGATGATGGATAGGTCTTCTCCAAGCCTGGGAGCCCAAAGGGATGGTGGTCACCTGGAACTGGGAAAGACGAGTGAACCCGAAATTGGTGCTCACTTGGAGGATGAGTCCAAAGGAGCTTTGAGGAACCTGGTTTATGGTGATAAGCTAAAGGCCTCCTTAGAAATCTTGGAAGGAGGAAGAATTCAAAAATGTACTTTCTCATCTGAAGTGGAGAAAACCACGGAAGACCTTACAGAACACCTTAAA
Organism: Callospermophilus lateralis; assembly: GCF_048772815.1. Classification (NCBI taxonomy): domain Eukaryota; kingdom Metazoa; phylum Chordata; class Mammalia; order Rodentia; family Sciuridae; genus Callospermophilus; species Callospermophilus lateralis. Next base: position 19,340 of record NW_027513032.1, read on the forward strand.
AGTCTGCAGACTGAACAGGCATCCTTGCAGTCAGAAAATGCACAGCTGCAAAGTGAGAATGAGACCCTACAGAAGAACTTTAAAGTCATGATGGAACGCTATCAAGAAAATATGATGAAACTGCACAGGAAATTAAGAGTGGAGGAAAACTACTATGTGGAGCAAGAGGAGAAACTTTCCAAAGTCGAAGAAAAGATGAGCCATACAATAAAAGAGCTGGAGACCTACAGAAAGAGAGCCCAATACCTTGAAGAACAATTGCAGAGTACCATTCATTCCTGTCTGGGGAAGATTATTTCCTCTGAGAAAGAAGCACATGCTAGTGAGTTGGCAGCTCGGATTGCTGAAAGAAACCTCAGTTATTTCAGGAAACAAAATGCACGCAACAGACAAAAATTAACTGAGAAGGAGCTTAGATTTGAACTTGTAGAAAAAGATCCCTATGATGCACTGGATGTTTCCAACTCAGCAATGGGCAGAAAGCCTTCTCCAAATGGGCCCTCACCAATAGGTCACCCTTCTTCTGAAAGGAGACCTCCTCATTTGGAAAAGAGTGGTCCACTCACACTCTCACCTTTCACTCCAGTGGGAGGAGGAGGAGGGTCAAGGGGCCCTGGAGAATCCTCTGCACCATGCGACTAGCAGTAAAGGAAGAGAATCCAGCTGTCATAAGTTCACTGATTTTCAGAGAGCACCTTCTCAGACTGGGCCCCTCTCTCCTCCAGGGGAACAGGCCAGCAGGCTGATGATCCCTCCGCCAGGCCAACCATATTCTTCTGATGCACGTCTTCCTCTACAAAGGCAAGATAGGTTTTACTCAAATTGTGGTAGAGCATCGGGACCAGCAGAACACAGAATTCCTAATATGCCTCCTTTGGACTCTGATGTGCCTGATTCACCTCTCCATGCTGAAAACCAAGCAACTGGCTCTGGCTCTGTGTTGGCACCTTTCCCTCCAGTCAGAGGTGCCTTGCTTCCAGTTGACCCAAGGAGTCAGTTCATGAGAAGAGGACCTTTTTTTTCCTCCACCTCTCCCAGGAAACTTGTCTGGGAACCTGGAGATTATGTTCCACCTGACCCGCCACCCACTCCATTTCCAATGCGAAGTGTCTATGCAGGGAGGGGGTTTTCCTCACAATCTTCCCCCAAGAGCTGGAATTCAGCCCTCTACACCCCCATTCTGCAAGTACAAGTGAGTTCCCTGAAGGGTTCCTTCCACCTGCAAATGAGCCTGTTACTCAACATCCAGAACCAAACAAGAAACCTCATGCTGTTGCTCTCTCTTCAAATGTAATTTGACTTATCTCTCATTTTTAGTTTTTAAGTAACTGCTTTTACTTCAGTAATTGACTATACTTTGGCTCCAATTGAAGCTCAATGAAACAATAATCCTTAAGATACTATTTTGTAAATAAAGATGGTTTACGTAGGAATCTTACGAGTAAATTATTCCTATTTTATGTCATTCCAGAGAACAGCATTTAATCTGATGAAGCCACTCTTACATAAACAAGAATGGGAGTTCTAGGTACTTGTAATCTAGCTGATGGAAATATCTTTTAAACTCCCAACAAAGAAGTGTATTTAGTATGACTGTAGCAAATGTAAAGTGACTTTAGGCTTAATGAAAAAGTGTCACTGATTTAGAGACTGGTTGGGCATTTCAGGTAGTTTTTCCATATCAGAATAACTAGAGCATGGGAGGACTAAAGGAGAGAACACAACTAAACATGTCACGGAAACAGGAGATCTCAACTACAAAGAAAAATGAAGACCTCTTTTTTATATTGGTTGCTTAAAACCTTACATAGCTCTTGAGATACCATATTTCCTACATTAGACTCAAGTGAGTTATGAACTCCCATTTTGACCCCATATTCAGATTGCACAATCACATTGTTTACACATCCACGTTTTTACAAAATGCCATATTAGTAACTGTTGTATTCTGCTACCTTTTCTGGCCTCTACTATATCCCCTCTCCTGCCCTCCCATCTTCTCTCTCTATCCCGTCTGCTGTAATTGAACGTTTGGGAATTGGAAACCACACTTTAAACTCACTCTCCTCCCCTTTTTCCCTTCTGTCAAATTACTCATCATCTTCTTCTATTTCTCCTCCTCCTCCTCCTCTTCGTCCTCCTCCTGATACCTTTAATTCATTCATCATACACTCATGCATTGGTTCATTCATTCCTTTCACACATGGTGTTGGGGATCCAACTCAGGACCTTTGAAAGTGTGAAGCCAGCACTCTAGTGCTGAGCCAAAACCCCAGCACCTGTCTTTTGGATTTTATGACTGTTTATATGAAATTCAGAATCGCATTCTACTATGGTTCACTGATATGTGGATTGACCTAGTCCTTGTTTTCTGGGAGACTTTTGGAAAATATACATGAATTATTAGGAGATTGAAATGAAGAAACAAAGAGGAAATTCCCCAATTTCTTATTCTTAGATTCCATACTCTGACTCTGCCTACCTACTGTAAAAACTTTTAAACTCTTACTCCCCATTTCTATATCATTGCCAAAAAGTGAACATTCACTGCCCTACAACAAACCAGAGAACTCACATTGAACAATGTTTCCCCAGTAGAGACCAAGACACAATACTTATTAAAAAAATACCCTAGTTATGAATTAGTAGGTAAAGCTTTATTTGAGTGTTAAATGTGCTCTAATTATGTGTTTGTGTGTTTGTTGGTGTGTGTGGTGTGTGGGCGTGTGTGCTTGTGTGTAAAACAAGCACTGAGGTGTAAAATAAATGCAGGATTGCAACGGCCTTCTTAAAAATAAGAAGCAACTTTATCACATTTGAAGCCCAGTGAGGAATCTGCCTGATGCTTAACCTACAATTAATTGAAATGTGAAAAATTCAGGCCTAGAAAAACATTTTCATTGTTTACACATCCACGTTTTTAGAAAATGCCATATTAGTAACTGTTGTATTCTGCTACCTTTTCTGGCCTCTACTATACCCCCTCTCCTGCCCTCCCATCTTCTCTCTCTATCCCGTCTGCTGTAATTCAACGTTTGGGAATTGGAAACCACACTTTAAACTCACTCTCCTCCCCTTTTTCCCTTCTGTCAAATTACTCATCATCTTCTTCTATTTCTCCTCCTCCTCCTCCTCTTCCTCCTCTTCCTCCTCCTCCTGATACCTTTAATTCATTCATCATACACTCATGCATTGGTTCATTCATTCCTTTCACACATGGTGTTGGGGATCCAACTCAGGACCTTTGAAAGTGTGAAGCCAGCACTCTAGTGCTGAGCCAAAACCCCAGCACCTGTCTTTTGGATTTTATGACTGTTTATATGAAATTCAGAATTGCATTCTGCTATGGTTCACTGATATGTGGATTGACCTAGTCCTTGTTTTCTGGGAGACTTTTGGAAAATATACATGAATTATTAGGAGATTGAAATGAAGAAACAAAGAGGAAATTCCCCAATTTCTTATTCTTAGATTCCATACTCTGACTCTGCCTACCTACTGTAAAAACTTTTAAACTCTTACTCCCCATTTCTATATCATTGCCAACAAGTGAACATTCACTGCCCTGCAACAAACCAGATAACTCACATTGAACAATGTTTCCCCAGTAGAGACCAAGACACAATACTTATTAAAAAAATACCCTAGTTATGAATTAGTAGGTAAAGCTTTATTTGAGTGTTAAATGTGCTCTAATTATGTGTTTGTGTGTTTGTTGGTGTGTGTGGTGTGTGGGCGTGTGTGCTTGTGTGTAAAACAAGCACTGAGGTGTAAAATAAATGCAGGATTGCAACGGCCTTCTTAAAAATAAGAAGCAACTTTATCACATTTGAAGCCCAGTGAAGAATCTGCCTGCTACTTAACCTACAATTAATTGAAATGTGAAAAATTCAGGCCTAGAAAAACAAAGCCAACATACATACTGAATCTAATCAGTCTGTCTCACCTGTTTTCTAACCACTCCTTTAAATAAACCTAAATGGCCAGCGTAAAACATCAGTTGTTCTAAACGAGTGGACGGATGTCCCCTGTCATGGGCTGTGTAAAATACATGGAGGATCCGGCACTGATTGTTATCTAGAATGACTTCTGCCTGAACTACTATTGGAGAATTGTTGCTGATATACTGCGGTTCTTATACCAGTAAACTGGAATGAAGGTAATTTCAGGCTGCAAAGGAATAAATTGATTTTACTAACTGGTTTTTGGAAAACACTGCCATGAAAAATTATCAATATGTTCATAAAGGCATCTACATGTCTCTTCACAAGGGTTTTACTTAATGGGGGAGGTGGTGAGGTCTGGATATAACTGAACTGTCCATTAGTAGGTAGAACAATATAATGGGAATCTGAGTGCACATTCCGGTTTGAACTCAATCTAGGTAACATGGATTCATCTCTGTGTAATAGGCCTGCTTCTGAAAAACACAATGTAGAGCTCCAAAAGCAGAACGATACTCTCAGAATACCATGTTATGTTTGTAAATAGATAGACAGATAGATATACAGAAATCAAAAATCTGAAAACGGTCTGGAAGTGTACATTTCAATAACTTACAATGTCAGTAGTGGGGGATTAATAGCAGATCAAGAAGACTGTATCTGCATGCGAAATGGTTCAATTTTTGAAAGAGTTTTTTAAATGAAAATGGACAAAAAATTGAAAGGGTTACAGTAAGTGTTGAGGAGTGACTTGACAAAAGGAGCACAGAGGTGAGAAAGAATTAAGTAGAGTTCAATAGAACCAGGTATAATTTCTGTACACATGACTCCATGAACAGGAGCAAAGGGGACACTTAAAGAAATCATAGGACTAAGGAGAGATCAGGATTAGCAGGGTTTGTACTAGTCTAGAAATGCTGACCTGAAAACCAACTAAAGTTCTCAACTCCTTCTTCTGAGGAACATTAGCTGTGCCGTGCTTTTCAAAAATGACTTGTCATGACTGATTTATGCCCATGTTAGCAACTCTTCTGAAATTACTTTGAAAGTAGACTCATGTGAGAGTTTCTCTTTAGAGATAATTCAAATTACTTGCATAGGAAGTGGCAGCAGGTCTGGGGATGTTGTAGCTCAGTGGCAGTGACCTTGCCTAGCTTGGGGCTGGCCTGCCATGGACTTTCACCCCAAACACTTGCAAGAAAAGAGAAGGAAGGGAAGGGAGAGAGAAAGTTGGAAGGGAGGAAGGCAAAGTTGGAGGGATGGAGGGAGGTAGAAAAGAAGGAAGAAGAAAAGGAGAAAAACCAGGAAGGCAGGAAGGAAGGTAGGAAATAGGGAGAGCACAAGGGCAGGGAAAGGACTGAGTCACTCAAACAAAAGGCAAGGGACACAAAGACCAATATAGGCCATAAAAGCTGTTTGAACAGTTTAGTCAGCTTTAGAATTTGAGTGACATCAAACTGAATGTTATTATGACTGGATGGAATCTTCCTACTAACCCCGCCTTGGCCTGGCCTAAACCAAAACAAGGGGTGTGTGGCATGGAGAGGAATTCTCTCTGGCTGGAGTGGGAGGGACCTAAACCTGTGGCACTTGAGGATGCACCAGGTAGGGAAGCGGACAAGACTCCCCTGATGGGCATTTGAGCACAACAAGGCTCCTGGGAGCCTTTGATCATGGCTCCCACCGCCATACGCCCACCACCCACCATACGCCCAGCCCCTGAAGGGGATCACAGTGGTCTGCTCCGTTGCCTGGTGCAGGTTGGAGTTCCTGACCAAACACCTGAGTGTCCACAGCCTGTGTTGGCCTGCCTGGGCAGGCTGTGGTTGTGGTGGCAAGAGCCAAAGCTGTGTTGGCGTGATGGAGGAGCCAAGGGCTGCCTCTCAGCCATACTAGTGGGTGGTTCTGGAAGAAGCACCCAGGGTTGTGGCAGCATTGTCCGAAGACATGAAGCCAGGCCATCTTCCTTATGGCTTTCCTTGGGAGTTGGTGATGTGTACAGCTCTTGGATTTTCCGCTGTTCTCTCACTTTTCTGGAGAGGTTTTCAGTCGGTTCATAGCAGGCTTTACGTGGGAAGAGAAAAAAGGCTGGCTCTAAATCTTGCTGGACTTATTGAGGCAAAATGTGGACTTCTTGAAAAAGTGAGCCTTGTTGAAAAAGAACATGAAGGCTTAGAATCACCTTTAAAGGATTGCAGGTTTGAGAAGGGTTCAAGGGAAGCACGACAGCTGGAGGCAACCGACGAAAAGCTGCATAGGTCCGAATCCAGCCATGGCGTTGAAGTGCTCTTTCTAGAAGAAGAGCTCAAAGCACAGAAGGCTCAACATGGTCAACAGGATGAAACGATGGCGCATCTATCAAGAAGGATACAGTCCCTCCAAGGTGAATCTGAATCCCTCAGATCACAAATAGCTGAAGCTAAAACAAACTGGAGACTCTTTCAAGTGAATGAGGAAGAACTGAAGCTGGCAATCAAAGAGGTTTTGAATGAAGGATCTCTACTTCCGCAAACGCAGAGACCAACAATACAAGGAGAAGCTGAAGCACAGAGGGAAAAAGGAGGTGTCCAATATAAAGCAAAAATCATATTAGAGGACTCTAAAGTAGCTGGAGAACAAGTTCTAAGGGACACAGAAAATCACATGGAGTCTCTGAGTGAATGCTTGCTGAAGATGATGGATAGGTCTTCTCCAAGCCTGGGAGCCCAAAGGGATGGTGGTCACCTGGAACTGGGAAAGACGAGTGAACCCGAAATTGGTGCTCACTTGGAGGATGAGTCCAAAGGAGCTTTGAGGAACCTGGTTTATGGTGATAAGCTAAAGGCCTCCTTAGAAATCTTGGAAGGAGGAAGAATTCAAAAATGTACTTTCTCATCTGAAGTGGAGAAAACCACGGAAGACCTTACAGAACACATTAAAAGTCTGCAGACTGAACAGGCATCCTTGCAGTCAGAAAATGCACAGCTGCAAAGGGAGAATGAGACCCTACAGAAGAACTTTAAAGTCATGATGGAACGCTATCAAGAAAATATGATGAAACTGCACAGGAAATTAAGAGTGGAGGAAAACTACTATGTGGAGCAAGAGGAGAAACTTTCCAAAGTCGAAGAAAAGATGAGCCATACAATAAAAGAGCTGGAGACCTACAGAAAGAGAGCCCAATATCTTGAAGAACAATTGCAGAGTACCATTCATTCCTGTCTGGGGAAGATTATTTCCTCTGAGAAAGAAGCACATGCTAGTGAGTTGGCAGCTCGGATTGCTGAAAGAAACCTCAGTTATTTCAGGAAACAAAATGCACGCAACAGACAACAATTAACTGAGAAGGAGCTTAGATTTGAACTTGTAGAAAAAGATCCCTATGATGCACTGGATGTTTCCAACTCAGCAATGGGCAGAAAGCCTTCTCCAAATGGGCCCTCACCAATAGGTCACCCTTCATCTGAAAGGAGACCTCCTCATTTGGAAAAGAGTGGTCCACTCACACTCTCACCTTTCACTCCAGTGGGAGGAGGAGGAGGGTCAAGGGGCCCTGGAGAATCCTCTGCACCATGCGACTAGCAGTAAAGGAAGAGAATCCAGCTGTCATAAGTTCACTGATTTTCAGAGAGCACCTTCTCAGACTGGGCCCCTCTCTCCTCCAGGGGAACAGGCCAGCAGGCTGATGATCCCTCCGCCAGGCCAACCATATTCTTCTGATGCACGTCTTCCTCTACAAAGGCAAGATAGGTTTTACTCAAATTGTGGTAGAGCATCGGGACCAGCAGAACACAGAATTCCTAATATGCCTCCTTTGGACTCTGATGTGCCTGATTCACCTCTCCATGCTGAAAACCAAGCAACTGGCTCTGGCTCTGTGTTGGCACCTTTCCCTCCAGTCAGAGGTGCCTTGCTTCCAGTTGACCCAAGGAGTCAGTTCATGAGAAGAGGACCTTTTTTTCCTCCACCTCTCCCATGAAACTTGTCTGGGAACCTGGAGATTATGTTCCACCTGACCCGCCACCCACTCCATTTCCAATGCGAAGTGTCTATGCAGGGAGGGGGTTTTCCTCACAATCTTCCCCCAAGAGCTGGAATTCAGCCCTCTACACCCCCATTCTGAAAGTACAAGTGAGTTCCCTGAAGGGTTCCTTCCACCTGCAAATGAGCCTGTTACTCAACATCCAGAACCAAACAAGAAACCTCATGCTGTTGCTCTCTCTTCAAATGTAATTTGACTTATCTCTCATTTTTAGTTTTTAAGTAACTGCTTTTACTTCAGTAATTGACTATACTTTGGCTCCAATTGAAGCTCAATGAAACAATAATCCTTAAGATACTATTTTGTAAATAAAGATGGTTTACGTAGGAATCTTACGAGTAAATTATTCCTATTTTATGTCATTCCAGAGAACAGCATTTAATCTGATGAAGCCACTCTTACATAAACAAGAATGGGAGTTCTAGGTACTTGTAATCTAGCTGATGGAAATATCTTTTAAACTCCCAACAAAGAAGTGTATTTAGTATGACTGTAGCAAATGTAAAGTGACTTTAGGCTTAATGAAAAAGTGTCACTGATTTAGAGACTGGTTGGGCATTTCAGCTAGTTTTTCCATATCAGAATAACTAGAGCATGGGAGGACTAAAGGAGAGAACACAACTAAACATGTCACGGAAACAGGAGATCTCAACTACAAAGAAAAATGAAGACCTCTTTTTTATATTGGTTGCTTAAAACCTTACATAGCTCTTGAGATACCATATTTCCTACATTAGACTCAAGTGAGTTATGAACTCCCATTTTGACCCCATATTCAGATTGCACAATCACATTGTTTACACATCCACGTTTTTACAAAATGCCATATTAGTAACTGTTGTATTCTGCTACCTTTTCTGGCCTCTACTATATCCCCTCTCCTGCCCTCCCATCTTCTCTCTCTATCCCGTCTGCTGTAATTGAACGTTTGGGAATTGGAAACCACAGTTTAAACTCACTCTCCTCCCCTTTTTCCCTTCTGTCAAATTACTCATACTCATCATCTTCTTCTATTTCTCCTCCTCCTCCTCCTCTTCCTCCTCCTCCTGATACCTTTAATTCATTCATCATACTCTCATGCATTGGTTCATTCATTCCTTTCACACATGGTGTTGGGGATCCAACTCAGGACCTTTGAAAGTGTGAAGCCAGCACTCTAGTGCTGAGCCAAAACCGCAGCACCTGTCTTTTGGATTTTATGACTGTTTATATGAAATTCAGAATCGCATTCTACTATCGTTCACTGATATGTGGATTGACCTAGTCCTTGTTTTCTGGGAGACTTTTGGAAAATATACATGAATTATTAGGAGATTGAAATGAAGAAACAAAGAGGAAATTCCCCAATTTCTTATTCTTAGATTCCATACTCTGACTCTGCCTACCTACTGTAAAAACTTTTAAACTCTTACTCCCCATTTCTATATCATTGCCAAAAAGTGAACATTCACTGCCCTACAACAAACCAGAGAACTCACATTGAACAATGTTTCCCCAGTAGAGACCAAGACACAATATTTATTAAAAAAATACCCTAGTTATGAATTAGTAGGTAAAGCTTTATTTGAGTGTTAAATGTGCTCTAATTATGTGTTTGTGTGTTTGTTGGTGTGTGTGGTGTGTGGGCGTGTGTGCTTGTGTGTAAAACAAGCACTGAGGTGTAAAATAAATGCAGGATTGCAACGGCCTTCTTAAAAATAAGAAGCAACTTTATCACATTTGAAGCCCAGTGAGGAATCTGCCTGATGCTTAACCTACAATTAATTGAAATGTGAAAAATTCAGGCCTAGAAAAAACATTTTCATTGTTTACACATCCACGTTTTACAAAATGCCATATTAGTAACTGTTGTATTCTGCTACCTTTTCTGGCCTGTACTATACCCCCTCTCCTGCCCTCCCATCTTCTCTCTCTATCCCGTCTGCTGTAATTCAACGTTTGGGAATTGGAAACCACACTTTAAACTCACTCTCCTCCCCTTTTTCCCTTCTGTCAAATTACTCATCATCTTCTTCTATTTCTCCTCCTCCTCCTCCTCCTCCTCTTCCTCCTCCTCCTGATACCTTTAATTCATTCATCATACACTCATGCATTGGTTCATTCATTCCTTTCACACATGGTGTTGGGGATCCAACTCAGGACCTTTGAAAGTGTGAAGCCAGCACTCTAGTGCTGAGCCAAAACCCCAGCACCTGTCTTTTGGATTTTATGACTGTTTATATGAAATTCAGAATCGCATTCTGCTATGGTTCACTGATATGTGGATTGACCTAGTCCTTGTTTTCTGGGAGACTTTTGGAAAATATACATGAATTATTAGGAGATTGAAATGAAGAAACAAAGAGGAAATTCCCCAATTTCTTATTCTTAGATTCCATACTCTGACTCTGCCTACCTACTGTAAAACTTTTAAACTCTTACTCCCCATTTCTATATCATTGCCAACAAGTGAACATTCACTGCCCTGCAACAAACCAGAGAACTCACATTGAACAATGTTTCCCCAGTAGAGACCAAGACACAATACTTATTAAAAAAATACCCTAGTTATGAATTAGTAGGTAAAGCTTTATTTGAGTGTTAAATGTGCTCTAATTATGTGTTTGTGTGTTTGTTGGTGTGTGTGGTGTGTGGGCGTGTGTGCTTGTGTGTAAAACAAGCACTGAGGTGTAAAATAAATGCAGGATTGCAACGGCCTTCTTAAAAATAAGAAGCAACTTTATCACATTTGAAGCCCAGTGAAGAATCTGCCTGCTACTTAACCTACAATTAATTGAAATGTGAAAAATTCAGGCCTAGAAAAACAAAGCCAACATACATACTGTATCTAATCAGTCTGTCTCACCTGTTTCTAACCAATCCTTTAAATAAACCTAAATGGCCAGCGTAAAACATCAGTTGTTCTAAACGAGTGGACGGATGTCCCCTGTCATGGGCTGTGTAAAATACATGGAGGATCCGGCACTGATTGTTATCTAGAATGACTTCTGCCTGAACTACTATTGGAGAATTGTTGCTGATATACTGCGGTTCTTATACCAGTAAATTGGAATGAAGGTAATTTCAGGCTGCAAAGGAATAAATTGATTTTACTAACTGGTTTTTGGAAAACACTGCCATGAAAAATTATCAATATGTTCATAAAGGCATCTACATGTCTCTTCACAAGGGTTTTACTTAATGGGGGAGGTGGTGAGGTCTGGATATAACTGAACTGTCCATTAGTAGGTAGAACAATATAATGGGAATCTGAGTGCACATTCCGGTTTGAACTCAATCTAGGTAACATGGATTCATCTCTGTGTAATAGGCCTGCTTCTGAAAAACACAATGTAGAGCTCCAAAAGCAGAACGATACTCTCAGAATACCATGTTATGTTTGTAAATAGATAGACAGATAGATATACAGAAATCAAAAATCTGAAAACGGTCTGGAAGTGTACATTTCAATAACTTACAACTGAACTGTCCATTAGTAGGTAGAACAATATAATGGGAATCTGAGTGCACATTCCGGTTTGAACTCAATCTAGGTAACATGGATTCATCTCTGTGTAATAGGCCTGCTTCTGAAAAACACAATGTAGAGCTCCAAAAGCAGAACAATACTCTCAGAATACCATGTTATGTTTGTAAATAGATAGACAGATAGATATACAGAAATCAAAAATCTGAAAACGGTCTGGAAGTGTACATTTCAATAACTTACAATGTCAGTAGTGGGGGATTAATAGCAGATCAAGAAGACTGTATCTGCATGCCAAATGGTTCAATTTTTGAAAGAGTTTTTTAAATGAAAATGGACAAAAAATTGAAAGGGTTACAGTAAGTGTTGAGGAGTGACTTGACAAAAGGAGCACAGAGGTGAGAAAGAATTAAGTAGAGTTCAATAGAACCAGGTATAATTTCTGTACACATGACTCCATGAACAGGAGCAAAGGGGACACTTAAAGAAATCATAGGACTAAGGAGAGATCAGGATTAGGAGGCTTTGTACTAGTCTAGAAATGCTGACCTGAAAACCAACTAAAGTTCTCAACTCCTTCTTCTGAGGAACATTAGCTGTGCCGTGCTTTTCAAAAATGACTTGTCATGACTGATTTATGCCCATGTTAGCAACTCTTCTGAAATTACTTTGAAAGTAGACTCATGTGAGAGTTTCTCTTTAGAGATAATTCAAATTACTTGCATAGGAAGTGGCAGCAGGTCTGGGGATGTTGTAGCTCAGTGGCAGTGACCTTGCCTAGTTTGGGGCTGGCCTGCCATGGACTTTCACCCCAAACACTTGCAAGAAAAGAGAAGGAAGGGAAGGGAGAGAGAAAGTTGGAAGGGAGGAAGGCAAAGTTGGAGGGATGGAGGGAGGTAGAAAAGAAGGAAGAAGAAAAGGAGAAAAACCAGGAAGTGAGGAAGGAAGGTAGGAAATAGGGAGAGCACAAGGGCAGGGAAAGGACTGAGTCACTCAAACAAAAGGCAAGGGACACAAAGACCAATATAGGCCATAAAAGCTGTTTGAACAGTTTAGTCAGCTTTAGAATTTGAGTGACATCAAACTGAATGTTATTATGACTGGATGGAATCTTCCTACTAACCCCGCCTTGGCCTGGCCTAAACCAAATCAAGGGGTGGGTGGCATGGAGAGGAATTTTCTCTGGCTGGAGTGGGAGGGACCTAAACCTGTGGCACTTGAGGATGCACCGGGTAGGGAAGCGGACAAGACTCCCCTGATGGGCATTTGAGCACAACAAGGCTCCTGGGAGCCTTTGATCATGGCTCCCACTGCCATACGCCCACCACCCACCATACGCCCAGCCCCTGAAGGGGATCACAGTGGTCTGCTCCGTTGCCTGGTGCAGGTTGGATTTCCTGACCAAACACCTGAGTGTCCACAGCCTGTGTTGGCCTGCCTGGGCAGGCTGCGGTTGTGGTGGCAAGAGCCAAAGCTGTGTTGGCGTGATGGAGGAGCCAAGGGCTGCCTCTCAGCCATACTAGTGGGTGGTTCTGGAAGAAGCACCCAGGGTTGTGGCAGCATTGTCCGAAGACATGAAGCCAGGCCATCTTCCTTATGGCTTTCCTTGGGAGTTGGTGATGTGTACAGCTCTTGGATTTTCCGCTGTTCTCTCACTTTTCTGGAGAGGTTTTCAGTCGGTTCGTAGCAGGCTTTACGTGGGAAGAGAAAAAAGGCTGGCTCTAAATCTTGCTGGACTTATTGAGGCAAAATGTGGACTTCTTGAAAAAGTGAGCCTTGTTGAAAAAGAACATGAAGGCTTAGAATCACCTTTAAAGGATTGCAGGTTTGAGAAGGGTTCAAGGGAAGCACGACAGCTGGAGGCAACCGACGAAAAGCTGCATAGGTCCGAATCCAGCCATGGCGTTGAAGTGCTCTTTCTAGAAGAAGAGCTCAAAGCACAGAAGGCTCAACATGGTCAACAGGATGAAACGATGGCGCATCTATCAAGAAGGATACAGTCCCTCCAAGGTGAATCTGAATCCCTCAGATCACAAATAGCTGAAGCTAAAACAAACTGGAGACTCTTTCAAGTGAATGAGGAAGAACTGAAGCTGGCAATCAAAGAGGTTTTGAATGAAGGATCCCTACTTCCGCAAACGCAGACCAACAATACAAGGAGAAGCTGAAGCACAGAGGGAACAAGGAGGTGTCCAATATAAAGCAAAAATCATATTAGAGGACTCTAAAGTAGCTGGAGAACAAGTTCTAAGGGACACAGAAAATCACATGGAGTCTCTGAGTGAATGCTTGCTGAAGATGATGGATAGGTCTTCTCCAAGCCTGGGAGCCCAAAGGGATGGTGGTCACCTGGAACTGGGAAAGACGAGTGAACCCGAAATTGGTGCTCACTTGGAGGATGAGTCCAAAGGAGCTTTGAGGAACCTGGTTTATGGTGATAAGCTAAAGGCCTCCTTAGAAATCTTGGAAGGAGGAAGAATTCAAAAATGTACTTTCTCATCTGAAGTGGAGAAAACCACGGAAGACCTTACAGAACACCTTAAAAGTCTGCAGACTGAACAGGCATCCTTGCAGTCAGAAAATGCACAGCTGCAAAGTGAGAATGAGACCCTACAGAAGAACTTTAAAGTCATGATGGAACGCTATCAAGAAAATATGATGAAACTGCACAGGAAATTAAGAGTGGAGGAAAACTACTATGTGGAGCAAGAGGAGAAACTTTCCAAAGTCGAAGAAAAGATGAGCCATACAATAAAAGAGCTGGAGACCTACAGAAAGAGAGCCCAATACCTTGAAGAACAATTGCAGAGTACCATTCATTCCTGTCTGGGGAAGATTATTTCCTCTGAGAAAGAAGCACATGCTAGTGAGTTGGCAGCTCGGATTGCTGAAAGAAACCTCAGTTATTTCAGGAAACAAAATGCACGCAACAGACAAAAATTAACTGAGAAGGAGCTTAGATTTGAACTTGTAGAAAAAGATCCCTATGATGCACTGGATGTTTCCAACTCAGCAATGGGCAGAAAGCCTTCTCCAAATGGGCCCTCACCAATAGGTCACCCTTCTTCTGAAAGGAGACCTCCTCATTTGGAAAAGAGTGGTCCACTCACACTCTCACCTTTCACTCCAGTGGGAGGAGGAGGAGGGTCAAGGGGCCCTGGAGAATCCTCTGCACCATGCGACTAGCAGTAAAGGAAGAGAATCCAGCTGTCATAAGTTCACTGATTTTCAGAGAGCACCTTCTCAGACTGGGCCCCTCTCTCCTCCAGGGGAACAGGCCAGCAGGCTGATGATCCCTCCGCCAGGCCAACCATATTCTTCTGATGCACGTCTTCCTCTACAAAGGCAAGATAGGTTTTACTCAAATTGTGGTAGAGCATCGGGACCAGCAGAACACAGAATTCCTAATATGCCTCCTTTGGACTCTGATGTGCCTGATTCACCTCTCCATGCTGAAAACCAAGCAACTGGCTCTGGCTCTGTGTTGGCACCTTTCCCTCCAGTCAGAGGTGCCTTGCTTCCAGTTGACCCAAGGAGTCAGTTCATGAGAAGAGGACCTTTTTTTTCCTCCACCTCTCCCAGGAAACTTGTCTGGGAACCTGGAGATTATGTTCCACCTGACCCGCCACCCACTCCATTTCCAATGCGAAGTGTCTATGCAGGGAGGGGGTTTTCCTCACAATCTTCCCCCAAGAGCTGGAATTCAGCCCTCTACACCCCCATTCTGCAAGTACAAGTGAGTTCCCTGAAGGGTTCCTTCCACCTGCAAATGAGCCTGTTACTCAACATCCAGAACCAAACAAGAAACCTCATGCTGTTGCTCTCTCTTCAAATGTAATTTGACTTATCTCTCATTTTTAGTTTTTAAGTAACTGCTTTTACTTCAGTAATTGACTATACTTTGGCTCCAATTGAAGCTCAATGAAACAATAATCCTTAAGATACTATTTTGTAAATAAAGATGGTTTACGTAGGAATCTTACGAGTAAATTATTCCTATTTTATGTCATTCCAGAGAACAGCATTTAATCTGATGAAGCCACTCTTACATAAACAAGAATGGGAGTTCTAGGTACTTGTAATCTAGCTGATGGAAATATCTTTTAAACTCCCAACAAAGAAGTGTATTTAGTATGACTGTAGCAAATGTAAAGTGACTTTAGGCTTAATGAAAAAGTGTCACTGATTTAGAGACTGGTTGGGCATTTCAGGTAGTTTTTCCATATCAGAATAACTAGAGCATGGGAGGACTAAAGGAGAGAACACAACTAAACATGTCACGGAAACAGGAGATCTCAACTACAAAGAAAAATGAAGACCTCTTTTTTATATTGGTTGCTTAAAACCTTACATAGCTCTTGAGATACCATATTTCCTACATTAGACTCAAGTGAGTTATGAACTCCCATTTTGACCCCATATTCAGATTGCACAATCACATTGTTTACACATCCACGTTTTTACAAAATGCCATATTAGTAACTGTTGTATTCTGCTACCTTTTCTGGCCTCTACTATATCCCCTCTCCTGCCCTCCCATCTTCTCTCTCTATCCCGTCTGCTGTAATTGAACGTTTGGGAATTGGAAACCACACTTTAAACTCACTCTCCTCCCCTTTTTCCCTTCTGTCAAATTACTCATCATCTTCTTCTATTTCTCCTCCTTCTCCTCCTCTTCGTCCTCCTCCTGATACCTTTAATTCATTCATCATACACTCATGCATTGGTTCATTCATTCCTTTCACACATGGTGTTGGGGATCCAACTCAGGACCTTTGAAAGTGTGAAGCCAGCACTCTAGTGCTGAGCCAAAACCCCAGCACCTGTCTTTTGGATTTTATGACTGTTTATATGAAATTCAGAATCGCATTCTACTATGGTTCACTGATATGTGGATTGACCTAGTCCTTGTTTTCTGGGAGACTTTTGGAAAATATACATGAATTATTAGGAGATTGAAATGAAGAAACAAAGAGGAAATTCCCCAATTTCTTATTCTTAGATTCCATACTCTGACTCTGCCTACCTACTGTAAAAACTTTTAAACTCTTACTCCCCATTTCTATATCATTGCCAAAAAGTGAACATTCACTGCCCTACAACAAACCAGAGAACTCACATTGAACAATGTTTCCCCAGTAGAGACCAAGACACAATACTTATTAAAAAAATACCCTAGTTATGAATTAGTAGGTAAAGCTTTATTTGAGTGTTAAATGTGCTCTAATTATGTGTTTGTGTGTTTGTTGGTGTGTGTGGTGTGTGGGCGTGTGTGCTTGTGTGTAAAACAAGCACTGAGGTGTAAAATAAATGCAGGATTGCAACGGCCTTCTTAAAAATAAGAAGCAACTTTATCACATTTGAAGCCCAGTGAGGAATCTGCCTGATGCTTAACCTACAATTAATTGAAATGTGAAAAATTCAGGCCTAGAAAAACATTTTCATTGTTTACACATCCACGTTTTTACAAAATGCCATATTAGTAACTGTTGTATTCTGCTACCTTTTCTGGCCTCTACTATACCCCCTCTCCTGCCCTCCCATCTTCTCTCTCTATCCCGTCTGCTGTAATTCAACGTTTGGGAATTGGAAACCACACTTTAAACTCACTCTCCTCCCCTTTTTCCCTTCTGTCAAATTACTCATCATCTTCTTCTATTTCTCCTCCTCCTCCTCCTCCTCCTCTTCCTCCTCCTCCTGATACCTTTAATTCATTCATCATACACTCATGCATTGGTTCATTCATTCCTTTCACACATGGTGTTGGGGATCCAACTCAGGACCTTTGAAAGTGTGAAGCCAGCACTCTAGTGCTGAGCCAAAACCCCAGCACCTGTCTTTTGGATTTTATGACTGTTTATATGAAATTCAGAATCGCATTCTGCTATGGTTCACTGATATGTGGATTGACCTAGTCCTTGTTTTCTGGGAGACTTTTGGAAAATATACATGAATTATTAGGAGATTGAAATGAAGAAACAAAGAGGAAATTCCCCAATTTCTTATTCTTAGATTCCATACTCTGACTCTGCCTACCTACTGTAAAAACTTTTAAACTCTTACTCCCCATTTCTATATCATTGCCAACAAGTGAACATTCACTGCCCTGCAACAAACCAGAGAACTCACATTGAACAATGTTTCCCCAGTAGAGACCAAGACACAATACTTATTAAAAAAATACCCTAGTTATGAATTAGTAGGTAAAGCTTTATTTGAGTGGTAAATGTGCTCTAATTATGTGTTTGTGTGTTTGTTGGTGTGTGTGGTGTGTGGGCGTGTGTGCTTGTGTGTAAAACAAGCACTGAGGTGTAAAATAAATGCAGGATTGCAACGGCCTTCTTAAAAATAAGAAGCAACTTTATCACATTTGAAGCCCAGTGAAGAATCTGCCTGCTACTTAACCTACAATTAATTGAAATGTGAAAAATTCAGGCCTAGAAAAACAAAGCCAACATACATACTGTATCTAATCAGTCTGTCTCACCTGTTTCTAACCAATCCTTTAAATAAACCTAAATGGCCAGCGTAAAACATCAGTTGTTCTAAACGAGTGGACGGATGTCCCCTGTCATGGGCTGTGTAAAATACATGGAGGATCCGGCACTGATTGTTATCTAGAATGACTTCTGCCTGAACTACTATTGGAGAATTGTTGCTGATATACTGCGGTTCTTATACCAGTAAATTGGAATGAAGGTAATTTCAGGCTGCAAAGGAATAAATTGATTTTACTAACTGGTTTTTGGAAAACACTGCCATGAAAAATTATCAATATGTTCATAAAGGCATCTACATGTCTCTTCACAAGGGTTTTACTTAATGGGGGAGGTGGTGAGGTCTGGATATAACTGAACTGTCCATTAGTAGGTAGAACAATATAATGGGAATCTGAGTGCACATTCCGGTTTGAACTCAATCTAGGTAACATGGATTCATCTCTGTGTAATAGGCCTGCTTCTGAAAAACACAATGTAGAGCTCCAAAAGCAGAACGATACTCTCAGAATACCATGTTATGTTTGTAAATAGATAGACAGATAGATATACAGAAATCAAAAATCTGAAAACGGTCTGGAAGTGTACATTTCAATAACTTACAACTGAACTGTCCATTAGTAGGTAGAACAATATAATGGGAATCTGAGTGCACATTCCGGTTTGAACTCAATCTAGGTAACATGGATTCATCTCTGTGTAATAGGCCTGCTTCTGAAAAACACAATGTAGAGCTCCAAAAGCAGAACAATACTCTCAGAATACCATGTTATGTTTGTAAATAGATAGACAGATAGATATACAGAAATCAAAAATCTGAAAACGGTCTGGAAGTGTACATTTCAATAACTTACAATGTCAGTAGTGGGGGATTAATAGCAGATCAAGAAGACTGTATCTGCATGCCAAATGGTTCAATTTTTGAAAGAGTTTTTTAAATGAAAATGGACAAAAAATTGAAAGGGTTACAGTAAGTGTTGAGGAGTGACTTGACAAAAGGAGCACAGAGGTGAGAAAGAATTAAGTAGAGTTCAATAGAACCAGGTATAATTTCTGTACACATGACTCCATGAACAGGAGCAAAGGGGACACTTAAAGAAATCATAGGACTAAGGAGAGATCAGGATTAGGAGGCTTTGTACTAGTCTAGAAATGCTGACCTGAAAACCAACTAAAGTTCTCAACTCCTTCTTCTGAGGAACATTAGCTGTGCCGTGCTTTTCAAAAATGACTTGTCATGACTGATTTATGCCCATGTTAGCAACTCTTCTGAAATTACTTTGAAAGTAGACTCATGTGAGAGTTTCTCTTTAGAGATAATTCAAATTACTTGCATAGGAAGTGGCAGCAGGTCTGGGGATGTTGTAGCTCAGTGGCAGTGACCTTGCCTAGCTTGGGGCTGGCCTGCCATGGACTTTCACCCCAAACACTTGCAAGAAAAGAGAAGGAAGGGAAGGGAGAGAGAAAGTTGGAAGGGAGGAAGGCAAAGTTGGAGGGATGGAGGGAGGTAGAAAAGAAGGAAGAAGAAAAGGAGAAAAACCAGGAAGGGAGGAAGGAAGGTAGGAAATAGGGAGAGCACAAGGGCAGGGAAAGGACTGAGTCACTCAAACAAAAGGCAAGGGACACAAAGACCAATATAGGCCATAAAAGCTGTTTGAACAGTTTAGTCAGCTTTAGAATTTGAGTGACATCAAACTGAATGTTATTATGACTGGATGGAATCTTCCTACTAACCCCGCCTTGGCCTGGCCTAAACCAAATCAAGGGGTGGGTGGCATGGAGAGGAATTCTCTCTGGCTGGAGTGGGAGGGACCTAAACCTGTGGCACTTGAGGATGCACCGGGTAGGGAAGTGGACAAGACTCCCCTGATGGGAAGTTGAGCACAACAAGGCTCCTGGGAGCCTTTGATCATGGCTCCCACTGCCATACGCCCACCACCCACCATACGCCCAGCCCCTGAAGGGGATCACAGTGGTCTGCTCCGTTGCCTGGTGCAGGTTGGAGTTCCTGACCAAACACCTGAGTGTCCACAGCCTGTGTTGGCCTGCCTGGGCAGGCTGTGGTTGTGGTGGCAAGAGCCAAAGCTGTGTTGGCGTGATGGAGGAGCCAAGGGCTGCCTCTCAGCCATACTAGTGGGTGGTTCTGGAAGAAGCACCCAGGGTTGTGGCAGCATTGTCCGAAGACATGAAGCCAGGCCATCTTCCTTATGGCTTTCCTTGGGAGTTGGTGATGTGTACAGCTCTTGGATTTTCCGCTGTTCTCTCACTTTTCTGGAGAGGTTTTCAGTCGGTTCGTAGCAGGCTTTACGTGGGAAGAGAAAAAAGGCTGGCTCTAAATCTTGCTGGACTTATTGAGGCAAAATGTGGACTTCTTGAAAAAGTGAGCCTTGTTGAAAAAGAACATGAAGGCTTAGAATCATCTTTAAAGGATTGCAGGTTTGAGAAGGGTTCAAGGGAAGCACGACAGCTGGAGGCAACCGACGAAAAGCTGCATAGGTCCGAATCCAGCCATGGCGTTGAAGTGCTCTTTCTAGAAGAAGAGCTCAAAGCACAGAAGGCTCAACATGGTCAACAGGATGAAACGATGGCGCATCTATCAAGAAGGATACAGTCCCTCCAAGGTGAATCTGAATCCCTCAGATCACAAATAGCTGAAGCTAAAACAAACTGGAGACTCTTTCAAGTGAATGAGGAAGAACTGAAGCTGGCAATCAAAGAGGTTTTGAATGAAGGATCCCTACTTCCGCAAACGCAGAGACCAACAATACAAGGAGAAGCTGAAGCACAGAGGGAACAAGGAGGTGTCCAATATAAAGCAAAAAACATATTAGAGGACTCTAAAGTAGCTGGAGAACAAGTTCTAAGGGACACAGAAAATCACATGGAGTCTCTGAGTGAATGCTTGCTGAAGATGATGGATAGGTCTTCTCCAAGCCTGGGAGCCCAAAGGGATGGTGGTCACCTGGAACTGGGAAAGACGAGTGAACCCGAAATTGGTGCTCACTTGGAGGATGAGTCCAAAGGAGCTTTGAGGAACCTGGTTTATGGTGATAAGCTAAAGGCCTCCTTAGAAATCTTGGAAGGAGGAAGAATTCAAAAATGTACTTTCTCATCTGAAGTGGAGAAAACCACGGAAGACCTTACAGAACACCTTAAAAGTCTGCAGACTGAACAGGCATCCTTGCAGTCAGAAAATGCACAGCTGCAAAGTGAGAATGAGACCCTACAGAAGAACTTTAAAGTCATGATGGAACGGTATCAAGAAAATATGATGAAACTGCACAGGAAATTAAGAGTGGAGGAAAACTACCGTGTGGAGCAAGAGGAGAAACTTTCCAAAGTCGAAGAAAAGATGAGCCATACAATAAAAGAGCTGGAGACCTACAGAAAGAGAGCCCAATATCTTGAAGAACAATTGCAGAGTACCATTCATTCCTGTCTGGGGAAGATTATTTCCTCTGAGAAAGAAGCACATGCTAGTGAGTTGGCAGCTCGGATTGCTGAAAGAAACCTCAGTTATTTCAGGAAACAAAATGCACGCAACAGACAAAAATTAACTGAGAAGGAGCTTAGATTTGAACTTGTAGAAAAAGATCCCTATGATGCACTGGATGTTTCCAACTCAGCAATGGGCAGAAAGCCTTCTCCAAATGGGCCCTCACCAATAGGTCACCCTTCATCTGAAAGGAGACCTCCTCATTTGGAAAAGAGTGGTCCACTCACACTCTCACCTTTCACTCCAGTGGGAGGAGGAGGAGGGTCAAGGGGCCCTGGAGAATCCTCTGCACCATGCGACTAGCAGTAAAGGAAGAGAATCCAGCTGTCATAAGTTCACTGATTTTCAGAGAGCACCTTCTCAGACTGGGCCCCTCTCTCCTCCAGGGGAACAGGCCAGCAGGCTGATGATCCCTCCGCCAGGCCAACCATATTCTTCTGATGCACGTCTTCCTCTACAAAGGCAAGATAGGTTTTACTCAAATTGTGGTAGAGCATCGGGACCAGCAGAACACAGAATTCCTAATATGCCTCCTTTGGATTCTGATGTGCCTGATTCACCTCTCCATGCTGAAAACCAAGCAACTGGCTCTGGCTCTGTGTTGGCACCTTTCCCTCCAGTCAGAGGTGCCTTGCTTCCAGTTGACCCAAGGAGTCAGTTCATGAGAAGAGGACCTTTTTTTTCCTCCACCTCTCCCAGGAAACTTGTCTGGGAACCTGGAGATTATGTTCCACCTGACCCGCCACCCACTCCATTTCCAATGCGAAGTGTCTATGCAGGGAGGGGGTTTTCCTCACAATCTTCCCCCAAGAGCTGGAATTCAGCCCTCTACACCCCCATTCTGAAAGTACAAGTGAGTTACCTGAAGGGTTCCTTCCACCTGCAAATGAGCCTGTTAGTCAACATCCAGAACCAAACAAGAAACCTCATGCTGTTGCTCTCTCTTCAAATGTAATTTGACTTATCTCTCATTTTTAGTTTTTAAGTAACTGCTTTTACTTCAGTAATTGACTATACTTTGGCTCCAATTGAAGCTCAATGAAACAATAATCCTTAAGATACTATTTTGTAAATAAAGATGGTTTACGTAGGAATCTTACGAGTAAATTATTCCTATTTTATGTCATTCCAGAGAACAGCATTTAATCTGATGAAGCCACTCTTACATAAACAAGAATGGGAGTTCTAGGTACTTGTAATCTAGCTGACGGAAATATCTTTTAAACTCCCAACAAAGAAGTGTATTTAGTATGACTGTAGCAAATGTAAAGTGACTTTAGGCTTAATGAAAAAGTGTCACTGATTTAGAGACTGGTTGGGCATTTCAGCTAGTTTTTCCATATCAGAATAACTAGAGCATGGGAGGACTAAAGGAGAGAACACAACTAAACATGTCACGGAAACAGGAGATCTCAACTACAAAGAAAAATGAAGACCTCTTTTTTATGTTGGTTGCTTAAAACCTTACATAGCTCTTGAGATACCATATTTCCTACATTAGACTCAAGTGAGTTATGAACTCCCATTTTGACCCCATATTCAGATTGCACAATCACATTGTTTACACATCCACGTTTTTACAAAATGCCATATTAGTAACTGTTGTATTCTGCTACCTTTTCTGGCCTCTACTATATCCCCTCTCCTGCCCTCCCATCTTCTCTCTCTATCCCGTCTGCTGTAATTGAACGTTTGGGAATTGGAAACCACACTTTAAACTCACTCTCCTCCCCTTTTTTCCTTCTGTCAAATTACTCATCATCTTCTTCTATTTCTCCTCCTCCTCCTCCTCTTCCTCCTCCTCCTGATACCTTTAATTCATTCATCATACACTCATGCATTGGTTCATTCATTCCTTTCACACATGGTGTTGGGGATCCAACTCAGGACCTTTGAAAGTGTGAAGCCAGCACTCTAGTGCTGAGCCAAAACCCCAGCACCTGTCTTTTGGATTTTATGACTGTTTATATGAAATTCAGAATCGCATTCTACTATGGTTCACTGATATGTGGATTGACCTAGTCCTTGTTTTCTGGGAGACTTTTGGAAAATATACATGAATTATTAGGAGATTGAAATGAAGAAACAAAGAGGAAATTCCCCAATTTCTTATTCTTAGATTCCATACTCTGACTCTGCCTACCTACTGTAAAAACTTTTAAACTCTTACTCCCCATTTCTATATCATTGCCAAAAAGTGAACATTCACTGCCCTACAACAAACCAGAGAACTCACATTGAACAATGTTTCCCCAGTAGAGACCAAGACACAATACTTATTAAAAAAATACCCTAGTTATGAATTAGTAGGTAAAGCTTTATTTGAGTGTTAAATGTGCTCTAATTATGTGTTTGTGTGTTTGTTGGTGTGTGTGGTGTGTGGGCGTGTGTGCTTGTGTGTAAAACAAGCACTGAGGTGTAAAATAAATGCAGGATTGCAACGGCCTTCTTAAAAATAAGAAGCAACTTTATCACATTTGAAGCCCAGTGAGGAATCTGCCTGATGCTTAACCTACAATTAATTGAAATGTGAAAAATTCAGGCCTAGAAAAACATTTTCATTGTTTACACATCCACGTTTTTACAAAATGCCATATTAGTAACTGTTGTATTCTGCTACCTTTTCTGGCCTCTACTATACCCCCTCTCCTGCCCTCCCATCTTCTCTCTCTATCCCGTCTGCTGTAATTCAACGTTTGGGAATTGGAAACCACACTTTAAACTCACTCTCCTCCCCTTTTTCCCTTCTGTCAAATTACTCATCATCTTCTTCTATTTCTCCTCCTCCTCCTCCTCTTCCTCCTCCTCCTGATACCTTTAATTCATTCATCATACACTCATGCATTGGTTCATTCATTCCTTTCACACATGGTGTTGGGGATCCAACTCAGGACCTTTGAAAGTGTGAAGCCAGCACTCTAGTGCTGAGCCAAATCCCCAGCACCTGTCTTTTGGATTTTATGACTGTTTATATGAAATTCAGAATCGCATTCTGCTATGGTTCACTGATATGTGGATTGACCTAGTCCTTGTTTTCTGGGAGACTTTTGGAAAATATACATGAATTATTAGGAGATTGAAATGAAGAAACAAAGAGGAAATTCCCCAATTTCTTATTCTTAGATTCCATACTCTGACTCTGCCTACCTACTGTAAAAACTTTTAAACTCTTACTCCCCATTTCTATATCATTGCCAACAAGTGAACATTCACTGCCCTGCAACAAACCAGAGAACTCACATTGAACAATGTTTCCCCAGTAGAGACCAAGACACAATACTTATTAAAAAAATACCCTAGTTATGAATTAGTAGGTAAAGCTTTATTTGAGTGTTAAATGTGCTCTAATTATGTGTTTGTGTGTTTGTTGGTGTGTGTGGTGTGTGGGCGTGTGTGCTTGTGTGTAAAACAAGCACTGAGGTGTAAAATAAATGCAGGATTGCAACGGCCTTCTTAAAAATAAGAAGCAATTTTATCACATTTGAAGCCCAGTGACGAATCTGCCTGCTACTTAACCTACAATTAATTGAAATGTGAAAAATTCAGGCCTAGAAAAACAAAGTCAACATACATACTGAATCTAATCAGGCTGTCTCACCTGTTTTCTAACCACTCCTTTAAATAAACCTAAATGGCCAGCGTAAAACATCAGTTGTTCTAAACGAGTGGACGGATGTCCCCTGTCATGGGCTGTGTAAAATACATGGAGGATCCGGCACTGATTGTTATCTAGAATGACTTCTGCCTGAACTACTATTGGAGAATTGTTGCTGATATACTGCGGTTCTTATACCAGTAAACTGGAATGAAGGTAATTTCAGGCTGCAAAGGAATAAATTGATTTTACTAACTGGTTTTTGGAAAACACTGCCATGAAAAATTATCAATATGTTCATAAAGGCATCTACATGTCTCTTCACAAGGGTTTTACTTAATGGGGGAGGTGGTGAGGTCTGGATATAACTGAACTGTCCATTAGTAGGTAGAACAATATAATGGGAATCTGAGTGCACATTCCGGTTTGAACTCAATCTAGGTAACATGGATTCATCTCTGTGTAATAGGCCTGCTTCTGAAAAACACAATGTAGAGCTCCAAAAGCAGAACGATACTCTCAGAATACCATGTTATGTTTGTAAATAGATAGACAGATAGATATACAGAAAACAAAAATCTGAAAACGGTCTGGAAGTGTACATTTCAATAACTTACAATGTCAGTAGTGGGGGATTAATAGCAGATCAAGAAGACTGTATCTGCATGCGAAATGGTTCAATTTTTGAAAGAGTTTTTTAAATGAAAATGGACAAAAAATTGAAAGGGTTACAGTAAGTGTTGAGGAGTGACTTGACAAAAGGAGCACAGAGGTGAGAAAGAATTAAGTAGAGTTCAATAGAACCAGGTATAATTTCTGTACACATGACTCCATGAACAGGAGCAAAGGGGACACTTATAGAAATCATAGGACTAAGGAGAGATCAGGATTAGGAGGCTTTGTACTAGTCTAGAAATGCTGACCTGAAAACCAACTAAAGTTCTCAACTCCTTCTTCTGAGGAACATTAGCTGTGCCGTGCTTTTCAAAAATGACTTGTCATGACTGATTTATGCCCATGTTAGCAACTCTTCTGAAATTACTTTGAAAGTAGACTCATGTGAGAGTTTCTCTTTAGAGATAATTCAAATTACTTGCATAGGAAGTGGCAGCAGGTCTGGGGATGTTGTAGCTCAGTGGCAGTGACCTTGCCTAGCTTGGGGCTGGCCTGCCATGGACTTTCACCCCAAACACTTGCAAGAAAAGAGAAGGAAGGGAAGGGAGAGAGAATGTTGGAAGGGAGGAAGGCAAAGTTGGAGGGATGGAGGGAGGTAGAAAAGAAGGAAGAAGAAAAGGAGAAAAACCAGGAAGGGAGGAAGGAAGGTAGGAAATAGGGAGAGCACAAGGGCAGGGAAAGGACTGAGTCACTCAAACAAAAGGCAAGGGACACAAAGAACAATATCGGCCATAAAAGCTGTTTGAACAGTTTAGTCAGCTTTAGAATTTGAGTGACATCAAACTGAATGTTATTATGACAGGATGGAATCTTCCTACTAACCCCGCCTTGGCCTGGCCTAAACCAAATCAAGGGGTGGGTGGCATGGAGAGGAATTCTCTCTGGCTGGAGTGGGAGGGACCTAAACCTGTGGCACTTGAGGATGCACCGGGTAGGGAAGTGGACAAGACTCCCCTGATGGGAAGTTGAGCACAACAAGGCTCCTGGGAGCCTTTGATCATGGCTCCCACCGCCATACGCCCACCACCCACCATACGCCCAGCCCCTGAAGGGGATCACAGTGGTCTGCTCCGTTGCCTGGTGCAGGTTGGAGTTCCTGACCAAACACCTGAGTGTCCACAGCCTGTGTTGGCCTGCCTGGGCAGGCTGTGGTTGTGGTGGCAAGAGCCAAAGCTGTGTTGGCGTGATGGAGGAGCCAAGGGCTGCCTCTCAGCCATACTAGTGGGTGGTTCTGGAAGAAGCACCCAGGGTTGTGGCAGCATTGTCCGAAGACATGAAGCCAGGCCATCTTAATTATGGCTTTCCTTGGGAGTTGGTGATGTGTACAGCTCTTGGATTTTCCGCTGTTCTCTCACTTTTCTGGAGAGGTTTTCAGTCGGTTCGTAGCAGGCTTTACGTGGGAAGAGAAAAAAGGCTGGCTCTAAATCTTGCTGGACTTATTGAGGCAAAATGTGGACTTCTTGAAAAAGTGAGCCTTGTTGAAAAAGAACATGAAGGCTTAGAATCACCTTTAAAGGATTGCAGGTTTGAGAAGGGTTCAAGGGAAGCACGACAGCTGGAGGCAACCGACGAAAAGCTGCATAGGTCCGAATCCAGCCATGGCGTTGAAGTGCTCTTTCTAGAAGAAGAGCTCAAAGCACAGAAGGCTCAACATGGTCAAGAGGATGAAACGATGGCGCACCTATCAAGAAGGATACAGTCCCTCCAAGGTGAATCTGAATCCCTCAGATCACAAATAGCTGAAGCTAAAACAAACTGGAGACTCTTTCAAGTGAATGAGGAAGAACTGAAGCTGGCAATCAAATAGGTTTTGAATGAAGGATCCCTACTTCCGCAAACGCAGAGACCAACAATACAAGGAGAAGCTGAAGCACAGAAGGAACAAGGAGGTGTCCAATATAAAGCAAAAATCATATTAGAGGACTCTAAAGTAGCTGGAGAACAAGTTCTAAGGGACACAGAAAATCACATGGAGTCTCTGGGTGAATGCTTGCTGAAGATGATGGATAGGTCTTCTCCAAGCCTGGGAGCCCAAAGGGATGGTGGTCACCTGGAACTGGGAAAGACGAGTGAACCCGAAATTGGTGCTCACTTGGAGGATGAGTCCAAAGGAGATTTGAGGAACCTGGTTTATGGTGATAAGCTAAAGGCCTCCTTAGAAATCTTGGCAGGAGGAAGAATTCAAAAATGTACTTTCTCATCTGAAGTGGAGAAAACCACGGAAGACCTTACAGAACACCTTAAAAGTCTGCAGACTGAACAGGCATCCTTGCAGTCAGAAAATGCACAGCTGCAAAGTGAGAATGAGACCCTACAGAAGAACTTTAAAGTCATGATGGAACGCTATCAAGAAAATATGATGAAACTGCACAGGAAATTAAGAGTGGAGGAAAACTACTATGTGGAGCAAGAGGAGAAACTTTCCAAAGTCGAAGAAAAGATGAGCCATACAATAAAAGTGCTGGAGACCTACAGAAAGAGAGCCCAATATCTTGAAGAACAATTGCAGAGTACCATTCATTCCTGTCTGGGGAAGATTATTTCCTCTGAGAAAGAAGCACATGCTAGTGAGTTGGCAGCTCGGATTGCTGAAAGAAACCTCAGTTATTTCAGGAAACAAAATGCACGCAACAGACAAAAATTAACTGAGAAGGAGCTTAGATTTGAACTTGTAGAAAAAGATCCCTGTGATGCACTGGATGTTTCCAACTCAGCAATGGGCAGAAAGCCTTCTCCAAATGGGCCCTCACCAATAGGTCACCCTTCATCTGAAAGGAGACCTCCTCATTTGGAAAAGAGTGGTCCACTCACACTCTCACCTTTCACTCCAGTGGGAGGAGGAGGAGGGTCAAGGGGCCCTGGAGAATCCTCTGCACCATGCGACTAGCAGTAAAGGAAGAGAATCCAGCTGTCATAAGTTCACTGATTTTCAGAGAGCACCTTCTCAGACTGGGCCCCTCTCTCCTCCAGGGGAACAGGCCAGCAGGCTGATGATCCCTCCGCCAGGCCAACCATATTCTTCTGATGCACGTCTTCCTCTACAAAGGCAAGATAGGTTTTACTCAAATTGTGGTAGAGCATCGGGACCAGCAGAACACAGAATTCCTAATATGCCTCCTTTGGACTCTGATGTGCCTGATTCACCTCTAGATGCTTAAACCAAGCAACT
This sequence comes from Callospermophilus lateralis, assembly GCF_048772815.1. Taxonomy (NCBI): domain Eukaryota; kingdom Metazoa; phylum Chordata; class Mammalia; order Rodentia; family Sciuridae; genus Callospermophilus; species Callospermophilus lateralis. The sequence continues at coordinate 48,203 of NW_027513032.1, forward strand.
GGCTCTGGCTCTGTGTTGGCACCTTTCCCTCCAGTCAGAGGTGCCTTGCTTCCAGTTGACCCAAGGAGTCAGTTCATGAGAAGAGGACCTTTTTTTTCCTCCACCTCTCCCAGGAAACTTGTCTGGGAACCTGGAGATTATGTTCCACCTGACCCGCCACCCACTCCATTTCCAATGCGAAGTGTCTATGCAGGGAGGGGGTTTTTCTCACAATCTTCCCCCAAGAGCTGGAATTCAGCCCTCTACACCCCCATTCTGAAAGTACAAGTGAGTTCCCTGAAGGGTTCCTTCCACCTGCAAATGAGCCTGTTACTCAACATCCAGAACCAAACAAGAAACCTCATGCTGTTGCTCTCTCTTCAAATGTAATTTGACTTATCTCTCATTTTTAGTTTTTAAGTAACTGCTTTTACTTCAGTAATTGACTATACTTTGGCTCCAATTGAAGCTCAATGAAACAATAATCCTTAAGATACTATTTTGTAAATAAAGATGGTTTACGTAGGAATCTTACGAGTAAATTATTCCTATTTTATGTCATTCCAGAGAACAGCATTTAATCTGATGAAACCACTGTTACATAAACAAGAATGGGAGTTCTAGGTACTTGTAATCTAGCTGATGGAAATATCTTTTAAACTCCCAACAAAGAAGTGTATTTAGTATGACTGTAGCAAATGTAAAGTGACTTTAGGCTTAATGAAAAAGTGTCACTGATTTAGAGACTGGTTGGGCATTTCAGCTAGTTTTTCCATATCAGAATAACTAGAGCATGGGAGGACTAAAGGAGAGAACACAACTAAACATGTCACGGAAACAGGAGATCTCAACTACAAAGAAAAATGAAGACCTCTTTTTTATATTGGTTGCTTAAAACCTTACATAGCTCTTGAGATACCATATTTCCTACATTAGACTCAAGTGAGTTATGAACTCCCATTTTGACCCCATATTCAGATTGCACAATCACATTGTTTACACATCCACGTTTTTACAAAATGCCATATTAGTAACTGTTGTATTCTGCTACCTTTTCTGGCCTCTACTATATCCCCTCTCCTGCCCTCCCATCTTCTCTCTCTATCCCGTCTGCTGTAATTGAACGTTTGGGAATTGGAAACCACACTTTAAACTCACTCTCCTCCCCTTTTTCCCTTCTGTCAAATTACTCATCATCTTCTTCTATTTCTCCTCCTCCTCCTCCTCTTCCTCCTCCTCCTGATACCTTTAATTCATTCATCATACACTCATGCATTGGTTCATTCATTCCTTTCACACATGGTGTTGGGGATCCAACTCAGGACCTTTGAAAGTGTGAAGCCAGCACTCTAGTGCTGAGCCAAAACCCCAGCACCTGTCTTTTGGATTTTATGACTGTTTATATGAAATTCAGAATCGCATTCTACTATGGTTCACTGATATGTGGATTGACCTAGTCCTTGTTTTCTGGGAGACTTTTGGAAAATATACATGAATTATTAGGAGATTGAAATGAAGAAACAAAGAGGAAATTCCCCAATTTCTTATTCTTAGATTCCATACTCTGACTCTGCCTACCTACTGTAAAAACTTTTAAACTCTTACTCCCCATTTCTATATCATTGCCAAAAAGTGAACATTCACTGCCCTACAACAAACCAGAGAACTCACATTGAACAATGTTTCCCCAGTAGAGACCAAGACACAATACTTATTAAAAAAATACCCTAGTTATGAATTAGTAGGTAAAGCTTTATTTGAGTGTTAAATGTGCTCTAATTATGTGTTTGTGTGTTTGTTGGTGTGTGTGGTGTGTGGGCGTGTGTGCTTGTGTGTAAAACAAGCACTGAGGTGTAAAATAAATGCAGGATTGCAATGGCCTTCTTAAAAATAAGAAGCAACTTTATCACATTTGAAGCCCAGTGAGGAATCTGCCTGATGCTTAACCTACAATTAATTGAAATGTGAAAAATTCAGGCCTAGAAAAACATTTTCATTGTTTACACATCCACGTTTTTACAAAATGCCATATTAGTAACTGTTGTATTCTGCTACCTTTTCTGGCCTCTACTATACCCCCTCTCCTGCCCTCCCATCTTCTCTCTCTATCCCGTCTGCTGTAATTCAACGTTTGGGAATTGGAAACCACACTTTAAACTCACTCTCCTCCCCTTTTTCCCTTCTGTCAAATTACTCATCATCTTCTTCTATTTCTCCTCCTCCTCCTCCTCCTCCTCCTCCTCTTCCTCCTCCTCCTGATACCTTTAATTCATTCATCATACACTCATGCATTGGTTCATTCATTCCTTTCACACATGGTGTTGGGGATCCAACTCAGGACCTTTGAAAGTGTGAAGCCAGCACTCTAGTGCTGAGCCAAATCCCCAGCACCTGTATTTTGGATTTTATGACTGTTTATATGAAATTCAGAATCGCATTCTGCTATGGTTCACTGATATGTGGATTGACCTAGTCCTTGTTTTCTGGGAGACTTTTGGAAAATATACATGAATTATTAGGAGATTGAAATGAAGAAACAAAGAGGAAATTCCCCAATTTCTTATTCTTAGATTCCATACTCTGACTCTGCCTACCTACTGTAAAAACTTTTAAACTCTTACTCCCCATTTCTATATCATTGCCAACAAGTGAACATTCACTGCCCTGCAACAAACCAGAGAACTCACATTGAACAATGTTTCCCCAGTAGAGACCAAGACACAATACTTATTAAAAAAATACCCTAGTTATGAATTAGTAGGTAAAGCTTTATTTGAGTGTTAAATGTGCTCTAATTATGTGTTTGTGTGTTTGTTGGTGTGTGTGGTGTGTGGGCGTGTGTGCTTGTGTGTAAAACAAGCACTGAGGTGTAAAATAAATGCAGGATTGCAACGGCCTTCTTAAAAATAAGAAGCAATTTTATCACATTTGAAGCCCAGTGACGAATCTGCCTGCTACTTAACCTACAATTAATTGAAATGTGAAAAATTCAGGCCTAGAAAAACAAAGTCAACATACATACTGAATCTAATCAGGCTGTCTCACCTGTTTTCTAACCACTCCTTTAAATAAACCTAAATGGCCAGCGTAAAACATCAGTTGTTCTAAACGAGTGGACGGATGTCCCCTGTCATGGGCTGTGTAAAATACATGGAGGATCCGGCACTGATTGTTATCTAGAATGACTTCTGCCTGAACTACTATTGGAGAATTGTTGCTGATATACTGCGGTTCTTATACCAGTAAACTGGAATGAAGGTAATTTCAGGCTGCAAAGGAATAAATTGATTTTACTAACTGGTTTTTGGAAAACACTGCCATGAAAAATTATCAATATGTTCATAAAGGCATCTACATGTCTCTTCACAAGGGTTTTACTTAATGGGGGAGGTGGTGAGGTCTGGATATAACTGAACTGTCCATTAGTAGGTAGAACAATATAATGGGAATCTGAGTGCACATTCCGGTTTGAACTCAATCTAGGTAACATGGATTTCATCTCTGTGTAATAGGCCTGCTTCTGAAAAACACAATGTAGAGCTCCAAAAGCAGAACGATACTCTCAGAATACCATGTTATGTTTGTAAATAGATAGACAGATAGATATACAGAAATCAAAATCTGAAAACGGTCTGGAAGTGTACATTTCAATAACTTACAATGTCAGTAGTGGGGGATTAATAGCAGATCAAGAAGACTGTATCTGCATGCGAAATGGTTCAATTTTTGGAAAGAGTTTTTTAAAATGAAAATGGACAAAAAATTGAAAGGGTTACAGTAAGTGTTGAGGAGTGACTTGACAAAAAGGAGCACAGAGGTGAGAAAGAATTAAGTAGAGTTCAATAGAACCAGGTATAATTTCTGTACACATGACTCCATGAACAGGAGCAAAGGGGACACTTAAAGAAATCATAGGACTAAGGAGAGATCAGGATTAGGAGGCTTTGTACTAGTCTAGAAATGCTGACCTGAAAACCAACTAAAGTTCTCAACTCCTTCTTCTGAGGAACATTAGCTGTGCCGTGCTTTTCAAAAATGACTTGTCATGACTGATTTATGCCCATGTTAGCAACTCTTCTGAAATTACTTTGAAAGTAGACTCATGTGAGAGTTTCTCTTTAGAGATAATTCAAATTACTTGCATAGGAAGTGGCAGCAGGTCTGGGGATGTTGTAGCTCAGTGGCAGTGACCTTGCCTAGCTTGGGGCTGGCCTGCCATGGACTTTCACCCCAAACACTTGCAAGAAAAGAGAAGGAAGGGAAGGGAGAGAGAAAGTTGGAAGGGAGGAAGGCAAAGTTGGAGGGATGGAGGGAGGTAGAAAAGAAGGAAGAAGAAAAGGAGAAAAACCAGGAAGGGAGGAAGGAAGGTAGGAAATAGGGAGAGCACAAGGGCAGGGAAAGGACTGAGTCACTCAAACAAAAGGCAAGGGACACAAAGACCAATATAGGCCATAAAAGCTGTTTGAACAGTTTAGTCAGCTTTAGAATTTGAGTGACATCAAACTGAATGTTATTATGACTGGATGGAATCTTCCTACTAACCCCGCCTTGGCCTGGCCTAAACCAAATCAAGGGGTGGGTGGCATGGAGAGGAATTCTCTCTGGCTGGAGTGGGAGGGACCTAAACCTGTGGCACTTGAGGATGCACAGGGTAGGGAAGCGGACCACACTCCCCTGATGGGCAGTTGAGCACAACAAGGCTCCTGGGAGCCTTTGATCATGGCTCCCACCGCCATACGCCCACCACCCACCATACGCCCAGCCCCTGAAGGGGATCACAGTGGTCTGCTCCGTTGCCTGGTGCAGGTTGGAGTTCCTGACCAAACACCTGAGTGTCCACAGCCTGTGTTGGCCTGCCTGGGCAGGCTGTGGTTGTGGTGGCAAGAGCCAAAGCTGTGTTGGCGTGATGGAGGAGCCAAGGGCTACCTCTCAGCCATACTAGTGGGTGGTTCTGGAAGAAGCACCCAGGGTTGTGGCAGCATTGTCCGAAGACATGAAGCCAGGCCATCTTCCTTATGGCTTTCCTTGGGAGTTGGTGATGTGTACAGCTCTTGGATTTTCCGCTGTTCTCTCACTTTTCTGGAGAGGTTTTCAGTCGGTTCGTAGCAGGCTTTACGTGGGAAGAGAAAAAAGGCTGGCTCTAAATCTTGCTGGACTTATTGAGGCAAAATGTGGACTTCTTGAAAAAGTGAGCCTTGTTGAAAAAGAACATGAAGGCTTAGAATCACCTTTAAAGGATTGCAGGTTTGAGAAGGGTTCAAGGGAAGCACGACAGCTGGAGGCAACCGACGAAAAGCTGCATAGGTCCGAATCCAGCCATGGCGTTGAAGTGCTCTTTCTAGAAGAAGAGCTCAAAGCACAGAAGTCTCAACATGGTCAAGAGGATGAAACGATGGTGCACCTATCAAGAAGGATACAGTCCCTCCAAGGTGAATCTGAATCCCTCAGATCACAAATAGCTGAAGCTAAAACAAACTGGAGACTCTTTCAAGTGAATGAGGAAGAACTGAAGCTGGCAATCAAAGAGGTTTTGAATGAAGGATCCCTACTTCCGCAAACGCAGAGACCAACAATACAAGGAGAAGCTGAAGCACAGAGGGAACAAGGAGGTGTCCAATATAAAGCAAAAATCATATTAGGGGACTCTAAAGTAGCTGGAGAACAAGTTCTAAGGGACACAGAAAATCACATGGAGTCTGGGTGAATGCTTGCTGAAGATGATGGATAGGTCTTCTCCAAGCCTGGGAGCCCAAAGGGATGGTGGTCACCTGGAACTGGGAAAGACGAGTGAACCCGAAATTGGTGCTCACTTGGAGGATGAGTCTAAAGGAGCTTTGAGGAACCTGGTTTATGGTGATAAGCTAAAGGCCTCCTTAGAAATCTTGGAAGGAGGAAGAATTCAAAAATGTACTTTTTCATCTGAAGTGGAGAAAACCACGGAAGACCTTACAGAACACCTTAAAAGTCTGCAGACTGAACAGGCATCCTTGCAGTCAGAAAATGCACAGCTGCAAAGTGAGAATGAGACCCTACAGAAGAACTTTAAAGTCATGATGGAACGCTATCAAGAAAATATGATGAAACTGCACAGGAAATTAAGAGTGGAGGAAAACTACTATGTGGAGCAAGAGGAGAAACTTTCCAAAGTCGAAGAAAAGATGAGCCATACAATCAAAGAGCTGGAGACCTACAGAAAGAGAGCCCAATATCTTGAAGAACAATTGCAGAGTACCATTCATTCCTGTCTGGGGAAGATTATTTCCTCTGAGAAAGAAGCACATGCTAGTGAGTTGGCAGCTCGGATTGCTGAAAGAAACCTCAGTTATTTCAGGAAACAAAATGCACGCAACAGACAAAAATTAACTGAGAAGGAGCTTAGATTTGAACTTGTAGAAAAAGATCCCTATGATGCACTGGATGTTTCCAACTCAGCAATGGGCAGAAAGCCTTCTCCAAATGGGCCCTCACCAATAGGTCACCCTTCATCTGAAAGGAGACCTCCTCATTTGGAAAAGAGTGGTCCACTCACACTCTCACCTTTCACTCCAGTGGGAGGAGGAGGAGGGTCAAGGGGCCCTGGAGAATCCTCTGCACCATGCGACTAGCAGTAAAGGAAGAGAATCCAGCTGTCATAAGTTCACTGATTTTCAGAGAGCACCTTCTCAGACTGGGCCCCTCTCTCCTCCAGGGGAACAGGCCAGCAGGCTGATGATCCCTCCGCCAGGCCAACCATATTCTTCTGATGCACGTCTTCCTCTACAAAGGCAAGATAGGTTTTACTCAAATTGTGGTAGAGCATCGGGACCAGCAGAACACAGAATTCCTAATATGCCTCCTTTGGACTCTGATGTGCCTGATTCACCTCTCCATGCTGAAAACCAAGCAACTGCTCTGGCTCTGTGTTGGCACCTTTCCCTCCAGTCAGAGGTGCCTTGCTTCCAGTTGACCCAAGGAGTCAGTTCATGAGAAGAGGACCTTTTTTTTCCTCCACCTCTCCCTGGAAACTTGTCTGGGAACCTGGAGATTATGTTCCACCTGACCCGCCACCCACTCCATTTCCAATGCGAAGTGTCTATGCAGGGAGGGGGTTTTCCTCACAATCTTCCCCCAAGAGCTGGAATTCAGCCCTCTACACCCCCATTCTGAAAGTACAAGTGAGTTCCCTGAAGGGTTCCTTCCACCTGCAAATGAGCCTGTTACTCAACATCCAGAACCAAACAAGAAACCTCATGCTGTTGCTCTCTCTTCAAATGTAATTTGACTTATCTCTCATTTTTAGTTTTTAAGTAACTGCTTTTACTTCAGTAATTGACTATACTTTGGCTCCAATTGAAGCTCAATGAAACAATAATCCTTAAGATACTATTTTGTAAATAAAGATGGTTTACGTAGGAATCTTACGAGTAAATTATTCCTATTTTATGTCATTCCAGAGAACAGCATTTAATCTGATGAAGCCACTCTTACATAAACAAGAATGGGAGTTCTAGGTACTTGTAATCTAGCTGATGGAAATATCTTTTAAACTCCCAACAAAGAAGTGTATTTAGTATGACTGTAGCAAATGTAAAGTGACTTTAGGCTTAATGAAAAAGTGTCACTGATTCAGAGACTGGTTGGGCATTTCAGCTAGTTTTTCCATATCAGAATAACTAGAGCATGGGAGGACTAAAGGAGAGAACACAACTAAACATGTCACGGAAACAGGAGATCTCAACAAACAAAGAAAAATGAAGACCTCTTTTTTATATTGGTTGCTTAAAACCTTACATAGCTCTTGAGATACCATATTTCCTACATTAGACTCAAGTGAGTTATGAACTCCCATTTTGACCCCATATTCAGATTGCACAATCACATTGTTTACACATCCACGTTTTTACAAAATGCCATATTAGTAACTGTTGTATTCTGCTACCTTTTCTGGCCTCTACTATATCCCCTCTCCTGCCTCCCATCTTCTCTCTCTATCCCGTCTGCTGTAATTGAAAGTTTGGGAATTGGAAACCACACTTTAAACTCACTCTCCTCCCCTTTTTCCCTTCTGTCAAATTACTCATCATCTTCTTCTATTTCTCCTCCTCCTCCTCCTCTTCCTCCTCCTCCTGATACCTTTAATTCATTCATCATACACTCATGCATTGGTTCATTCATTCCTTTCACACATGGTGTTGGGGATCCAACTCAGGACCCTTGAAAGTGTGAAGCCAGCCCTCTAGTGCTGAGCCAAAACCCCAGCACCTGTCTTTTGGATTTTATGACTGTTTATATGAAATTCAGAATCGCATTCTACTATGGTTCACTGATATGTGGATTGACCTAGTCCTTGTTTTCTGGGAGACTTTTGGAAAATATACATGAATTATTAGGAGATTGAAATGAAGAAACAAAGAGGAAATTCCCCAATTTCTTATTCTTAGATTCCATACTCTGACTCTGCCTACCTACTGTAAAAACGTTTAAACTCTTACTCCCCATTTCTATATCATTGCCAACAAGTGAACATTCACTGCCCTGCAACAAACCAGAGAACTCACATTGAACAATGTTTCCCCAGTAGAGACCAAGACACAATACTTATTAAAAAAATACCCTAGTTATGAATTAGTAGGTAAAGCTTTATTTGAGTGTTAAATGTGCTCTAATTATGTGTTTGTGTGTTTGTTGGTGTGTGTGGTGTGTGGGCGTGTGTGCTTGTGTGTAAAACAAGCACTGAGGTGTAAAATAAATGCAGGATTGCAACGGCCTTCTTAAAAATAAGAAGCAACTTTATCACATTTGAAGCCCAGTGAGGAATCTGCCTGATGCTTAACCTACAATTAATTGAAATGTGAAAAATTCAGGCCTAGAAAAACATTTTCATTGTTTACACATCCACGTTTTTACAAAATGCCATATTAGTAACTGTTGTATTCTGCTACCTTTTCTGGCCTCTACTATACCCCCTCTCCTGCCCTCCCATCTTCTCTCTCTATCCCGTCGGCTGTAATTCAACGTTTGGGAATTGGAAACCACACTTTAAACTCACTCTCCTCCCCTTTTTCCCTTCTGTCAAATTACTCATCATCTTCTTCTATTTCTCCTCCTCCTCCTCCTCCTCCTCTTCCTCCTTCTCCTGATACCTTTAATTCATTCATCATACACTCATGCATTGGTTCATTCATTCCTTTCACACATGGTGTTGGGGATCCAACTCAGGACCTTTGAAAGTGTGAAGCCAGCACTCTAGTGCTGAGCCAAATCCCCAGCACCTGTCTTTTGGATTTTATGACTGTTTATATGAAATTCAGAATCGCATTCTGCTATGGTTCACTGATATGTGGATTGACCTAGTCCTTGTTTTCTGGGAGACTTTTGGAAAATATACATGAATTATTAGGAGATTGAAATGAAGAAACAAAGAGGAAATTCCCCAATTTCTTATTCTTAGATTCCATACTCTGACTCTGCCTACCTACTGTAAAAACTTTTAAACTCTTACTCCCCATTTCTATATCATTGCCAACAAGTGAACATTCACTGCCCTGCAACAAACCAGAGAACTCACATTGAACAATGTTTCCCCAGTAGAGACCAAGACACAATACTTATTAAAAAAATACCCTAGTTATGAATTAGTAGGTAAAGCTTTATTTGAGTGGTAAATGTGCTCTAATTATGTGTTTGTGTGTTTGTTGGTGTGTGTGGTGTGTGGGCGTGTGTGCTTGTGTGTAAAACAAGCACTGAGGTGTAAAATAAATGCAGGATTGCAACGGCCTTCTTAAAAATAAGAAGCAACTTTATCACATTTGAAGCCCAGTGAAGAATCTGCCTGCTACTTAACCTACAATTAATTGAAATGTGAAAAATTCAGGCCTAGAAAAACAAAGCCAACATACATACTGAATCTAATCAGTCTGTCTCACCTGTTTTCTAACCAATCCTTTAAATAAACCTAAATGGCCAGCGTAAAACATCAGTTGTTCTAAACGAGTGGACGGATGTCCCCTGTCATGGGCTGTGTAAAATACATGGAGGATCCGGCACTGATTGTTATCTAGAATGACTTCTGCCTGAACTACTATTGGAGAATTGTTGCTGATATACTGCGGTTCTTATACCAGTAAACTGGAATGAAGGTAATTTCAGGCTGCAAAGTAATAAATTGATTTTACTAACTGGTTTTTGGAAAACACTGCCATGAAAAATTGTCAATATGTTCATAAAGGCATCTACATGTCTCTTCACAAGGGTTTTACTTAATGGGGGAGGTGGTGAGGTCTGGATATAACTGAACTGTCCATTAGTAGGTAGAACAATATAATGGGAATCTGAGTGCACATTCCGGTTTGAACTCAATCTAGGTAACATGGATTCATCTCTGTGTAATAGGCCTGCTTCTGAAAAACACAATGTAGAGCTCCAAAAGCAGAACGATACTCTCAGAATACCATGTTTTGTTTGTAAATAGATAGACAGATAGATATACAGAAATCAAAAATCTGAAAACGGTCTGGAAGTGTACATTTCAATAACTTACAATGTCAGTAGTGGGGGATTAATAGCAGATCAAGAAGACTGTATCTGCATGCGAAATGGTTCAATTTTTGAAAGAGTTTTTTAAATGAAAATGGACAAAAAATTGAAAGGGTTACAGTAAGTGTTGAGGAGTGACTTGACAAAAGGAGCACAGAGGTGAGAAAGAATTAAGTAGAGTTCAATAGAACCAGGTATAATTTCTGTACACATGACTCCATGAACAGGAGCAAAGGGGACACTTAAAGAAATCATAGGACTAAGGAGAGATCAGGATTAGGAGGGTTTGTACTAGTCTAGAAATGCTGACCTGAAAACCAACTAAAGTTCTCAACTCCTTCTTCTGAGGAACATTAGCTGTGCCGTGCTTTTCAAAAATGACTTGTCATGACTGATTTATGCCCATGTTAGCAACTCTTCTGAAATTACTTTGAAAGTAGACTCATGTGAGAGTTTCTCTTTAGAGATAATTCAAATTACTTGCATAGGAAGTGGCAGCAGGTCTGGGGATGTTGTAGCTCAGTGGCAGTGACCTTGCCTAGCATGGGGCTGGTCTGCCATGGACTTTCACCCCAAACACTTGCAAGAAAAGAGAAGGAAGGGAAGGGAGAGAGAAAGTTGGAAGGGAGGAAGGCAAAGTTGGAGGGATGGAGGGAGGTAGAAAAGAAGGAAGAAGAAAAGGAGAAAAACCAGGAAGGGAGGAAGGAAGGTAGGAAATAGGGAGAGCACAAGGGCAGGGAAAGGACTGAGTCACTCAAACAAAAGGCAAGGGACACAAAGACCAATATAGGCCATAAAAGCTGTTTGAACAGTTTAGTCAGCTTTAGAATTTGAGTGACATCAAACTGAATGTTATTATGACTGGATGGAATCTTCCTACTAACCCCGCCTTGGCCTGGCCTAAACCAAATCAAGGGGTGGGTGGCATGGAGAGGAATTCTCTCTGGCTGGAGTGGGAGGGACCTAAACCTGTGGCACTTGAGGATGCACCGGGTAGGGAAGCGGACAAGACTGCCCTGATGGGCATTTGAGCACAACAAGGCTCCTGGGAGCCTTTGATCATGGCTCCCACCGCCATACGCCCACCACCCACCATACGCCCAGCCCCTGAAGGGGATCACAGTGGTCTGCTCCGTTGCCTGGTGCAGGTTGGAGTTCCTGACCAAACACCTGAGTGTCCACAGCCTGTGTTGGCCTGCCTGGGCAGGCTGTGGTTGTGGTGGCAAGAGCCAAAGCTGTGTTGGCGTGATGGAGGAGCCAAGGGCTGCCTCTCAGCCATACTAGTGGGTGGTTCTGGAAGAAGCACCCAGGGTTGTGGCAGCATTGTCCGAAGACATGAATCCAGGCCATCTTCCTTATGGCTTTCCTTGGGAGTTGGTGATGTGTACAGCTCTTGGATTTTCCGCTGTTCTCTCACTTTTCTGGAGAGGTTTTCAGTCGGTTCGTAGCAGGCTTTACGTGGGAAGAGAAAAAAGGCTGGCTCTAAATCTTGCTGGACTTATTGAGGCAAAATGTGGACTTCTTGAAAAAGTGAGCCTTGTTGAAAAAGAACATGAAGGCTTCGAATCACCTTTAAAGGATTGCAGGCTTGAGAAGGGTTCAAGGGAAGCACGACAGCTGGAGGCAACCGACGAAAAGCTGCATAGGTCCGAATCCAGCCATGGCGTTGAAGTGCTCTTTCTAGAAGAAGAGCTCAAAGCACAGAAGTCTCAACATGGTCAAGAGGATGAAACGATGGTGCACCTATCAAGAAGGATACAGTCCCTCCAAGGTGAATCTGAATCCCTCAGATCACAAATAGCTGAAGCTAAAACAAACTGGAGACACTTTCAAGTGAATGAGGAAGAACTGAAGCTGGCAATCAAAGAGGTTTTGAATGAAGGATCCCTACTTCCGCAAACGCAGAGACCAACAATACAAGGAGAAGCTGAAGCACAGAGGGAACAAGGAGGTGTCCAATATAAAGCAAAAATCATATTAGGGGACTCTAAAGTAGCTGGAGAACAAGTTCTAAGGGACACAGAAAATCACATGGAGTCTGGGTGAATGCTTGCTGAAGATGATGGATAGGTCTTCTCCAAGCCTGGGAGCCCAAAGGGATGGTGGTCACCTGGAACTGGGAAAGACGAGTGAACCCGAAATTGGTGCTCACTTGGAGGATGAGTCCAAAGGAGCTTTGAGGAACCTGGTTTATGGTGATAAGCTAAAGGCCTCCTTAGAAATCTTGGAAGGAGGAAGAATTCAAAAATGTACTTTTTCATCTGAAGTGGAGAAAACCACGGAAGACCTTACAGAACACCTTAAAAGTCTGCAGACTGAACAGGTATCCTTGCAGTCAGAAAATGCACAGCTGCAAAGTGAGAATGAGACCCTACAGAAGAACTTTAAAGTCATGATGGAACGCTATCAAGAAAATATGATGAAACTGCACAGGAAATTAAGAGTGGAGGAAAACTACTATGTGGAGCAAGAGGAGAAACTTTCCAAAGTCGAAGAAAAGATGAGCCATACAATAAAAGTGCTGGAGACCTACAGAAAGAGAGCCCAATATCTTGAAGAACAATTGCAGAGTACCATTCATTCCTGTCTGGGGAAGATTATTTCCTCTGAGAAAGAAGCACATGCTAGTGAGTTGGCAGCTCGGATTGCTGAAAGAAACCTCAGTTATTTCAGGAAACAAAATGCACGCAACAGACAAAAATTAACTGAGAAGGAGCTTAGATTTGAACTTGTAGAAAAAGATCCCTATGATGCACTGGATGTTTCCAACTCAGCAATGGGCAGAAAGCCTTCTCCAAATGGGCCCTCACCAATAGGTCACCCTTCATCTGAAAGGAGACCTCCTCATTTGGAAAAGAGTGGTCCACTCACACTCTCACCTTTCACTCCAGTGGGAGGAGGAGGAGGGTCAAGGGGCCCTGGAGAATCCTCTGCACCATGCGACTAGCAGTAAAGGAAGAGAATCCAGCTGTCATAAGTTCACTGATTTTCAGAGAGCACCTTCTCAGACTGGGCCCCTCTCTCCTCCAGGGGAACAGGCCAGCAGGCTGATGATCCCTCCGCCAGGCCAACCATATTCTTCTGATGCACGTCTTCCTCTACAAAGGCAAGATAGGTTTTACTCAAATTGTGGTAGAGCATCGGGACCAGCAGAACACAGAATTCCTAATATGCCTCCTTTGGACTCTGATGTGCCTGATTCACCTCTCCATGCTGAAAACCAAGCAACTGGCTCTGGCTCTGTGTTGGCACCTTTCCCTCCAGTCAGAGGTGCCTTGCTTCCAGTTGACCCAAGGAGTCAGTTCATGAGAAGAGGACCTTTTTTTTCCTCCACCTCTCCCAGGAAACTTGTCTGGGAACGTGGAGATTATGTTCCACCTGACCCGCCACCCACTCCATTTCCAATGCGAAGTGTCTATGCAGGGAGGGGGTTTTCCTCACAATCTTCCCCCAAGAGCTGGAATTCAGCCCTCTACACCCCCATTCTGAAAGTACAAGTGAGTTCCCTGAAGGGTTCCTTCCACCTGCAAATGAGCCTGTTACTCAACATCCAGAACCAAACAAGAAACCTCATGCTGTTGCTCTCTCTTCAAATGTAATTTGACTTATCTCTCATTTTTAGTTTTTAAGTAACTGCTTTTACTTCAGTAATTGACTATACTTTGGCTCCAATTGAAGCTCAATGAAACAATAATCCTTAAGATACTATTTTGTAAATAAAGATGGTTTACGTAGGAATCTTACGAGTAAATTATTCCTATTTTATGTCATTCCAGAGAACAGCATTTAATCTGATGAAGCCACTCTTACATAAACAAGAATGGGAGTTCTAGGTACTTGTAATCTAGCTGATGGAAATATCTTTTAAACTCCCAACAAAGAAGTGTATTTAGTATGACTGTAGCAAATGTAAAGTGACTTTAGGCTTAATGAAAAAGTGTCACTGATTTAGAGACTGGTTGGGCATTTCAGCTAGTTTTTCCATATCAGAATAACTAGAGCATGGGAGGACTAAAGGAGAGAACACAACTAAACATGTCACGGAAACAGGAGATCTCAACTACAAAGAAAAATGAAGACCTCTATTTTATATTGGTTGCTTAAAACCTTACATAGCTCTTGAGATACCATATTTCCTACATTAGACTCAAGTGAGTTATGAACTCCCATTTTGACCCCATATTCAGATTGCACAATCACATTGTTTACACATCCACGTTTTTACAAAATGCCATATTAGTAACTGTTGTATTCTGCTACCTTTTCTGGCCTCTACTATATCCCCTCTCCTGCCCTCCCATCTTCTCTCTCTATCCCGTCTGCTGTAATTGAACGTTTGGGAATTGGAAACCACACTTTAAACTCACTCTCCTCCCCTTTTTCCCTTCTGTCAAATTACTCATCATCTTCTTCTATTTCTCCTCCTCCTCCTCCTCTTCCTCCTCCTCCTGATACCTTTAATTCATTCATCATACACTCATGCATTGGTTCATTCATTCCTTTCACACATGGTGTTGTGGATCCAACTCAGGACCTTTGAAAGTGTGAAGCCAGCACTCTAGTGCTGAGCCAAAACCCCAGCACCTGTCTTTTGGATTTTATGACTGTTTATATGAAATTCAGAATCGCATTCTACTATGGTTCACTGATATGTGGATTGACCTAGTCCTTGTTTTCTGGGAGACTTTTGGAAAATATACATGAATTATTAGGAGATTGAAATGAAGAAACAAAGAGGAAATTCCCCAATTTCTTATTCTTAGATTCCATACTCTGACTCTGCCTACCTACTGTAAAAACTTTTAAACTCTTACTCCCCATTTCTATATCATTGCCAACAAGTGAACATTCACTGCCCTGCAACAAACCAGAGAACTCACATTGAACAATGTTTCCCCAGTAGAGACCAAGACACAATACTTATTAAAAAAATACCCTAGTTATGAATTAGTAGGTAAAGCTTTATTTGAGTGTTAAATGTGCTCTAATTATGTGTTTGTGTGTTTGTTGGTGTGTGTGGTGTGTGGGCGTGTGTGCTTGTGTGTAAAACAAGCACTGAGGTGTAAAATAAATGCAGGATTGCAACGGCCTTCTTAAAAATAAGAAGCAACTTTATCACATTTGAAGCCCAGTGAAGAATCTGCCTGCTACTTAACCTACAATTAATTGAAATGTGAAAAATTCAGGCCTAGAAAAACAAAGCCAACATACATACTGAATCTAATCAGTCTGTCTCACCTGTTTTCTAACCAATCCTTTAAATAAACCTAAATGGCCAGCGTAAAACATCAGTTGTTCTAAACGAGTGGACGGATGTCCCCTGTCATGGGCTGTGTAAAATACATGGAGGATTCGGCACTGATTGTTATCTAGAATGACTTCTGCCTGAACTACTATTGGAGAATTGTTGCTGATATACTGCGGTTCTTATACCAGTAAACTGGAATGAAGGTAATTTCAGGCTGCAAAGGAATAAATTGATTTTACTAACTGGTTTTTGGAAAACACTGCCATGAAAAATTATCAATATGTTCATAAAGGCATCTACATGTCTCTTCACAAGGGTTTTACTTAATGGGGGAGGTGGTGAGGTCTGGATATAACTGAACTGTCCATTAGTAGGTAGAACAATATAATGGGAATCTGAGTGCATATTCCGGTTTGAACTCAATCTAGGTAACATGGATTCATCTCTGTGTAATAGGCCTGCTTCTGAAAAACACAATGTAGAGCTCCAAAAGCAGAACGATACTCTCAGAATACCATGTTATGTTTGTAAATAGATAGACAGATAGATATACAGAAATCAAAAATCTGAAAACGGTCTGGAAGTGTACATTTCAATAACTTACAATGTCAGTAGTGGGGGATTAACAGCAGATCAAGAAGACTGTATCTGCATGCGAAATGGTTCAATTTTTGAAAGAGTTTTTTAAATGAAAATGGACAAAAAATTGAAAGGGTTACAGTAAGTGTTGAGGAGTGACTTGACAAAAGGAGCAAAGACGTGAGAAAGAATTAAGTAGAGTTCAATAAAACCAGGTATAATTTCTGTACACATGACTCCATGAACAGGAGCAAAGGGGACACTTAAAGAAATCATAGGACTAAGGAGAGATCAGGATTAGGAGGCTTTGTACTAGTCTAGAAATGCTGACCTGAAAACCAACTAAAGTTCTCAACTCCTTCTTCTGAGGAACATTAGCTGTGCCGTGCTTTTCAAAAATGACTTGTCATGACTGATTTATGCCCATGTTAGCAACTCTTCTGAAATTACTTTGAAAGTAGACTCATGTGAGAGTTTCTCTTTAGAGATAATTCAAATTACTTGCATAGGAAGTGGCAGCAGGTCTGGGGATGTTGTAGCTCAGTGGCAGTGACCTTGCCTAGCTTGGGGCTGGCCTGCCATGGACTTTCACCCCAAACACTTGCAAGAAAAGAGAAGGAAGGGAAGGGAGAGAGAAAGTTGGAAGGGAGGAAGGCAAAGTTGGAGGGATGGAGGGAGGTAGAAAAGAAGGAAGAAGAAAAGGAGAAAAACCAGGAAGGGAGGAAGGAAGGTAGGAAATAGGGAGAGCACAAGGGCAGGGAAAGGACTGAGTCACTCAAACAAAAGGCAAGGGACACAAAGACCAATATAGGCCATAAAAGCTGTTTGAACAGTTTAGTCAGCTTTAGAATTTGAGTGACATCAAACTGAATGTTATTATGACTGGATGGAATCTTCCTACTAACCCCGCCTTGGCCTGGCCTAAACCAAATCAAGGGGTGGGTGGCATGGAGAGGAATTCTCTCTGGCTGGAGTGGGAGGGACCTAAACCTGTGGCACTTGAGGATGCACCGGGTAGGGAAGCGGACCACACTCCCCTGATGGGAAGTTGAGCACAACAAGGCTCCTGGGAGCCTTTGATCATGGCTCCCACCGCCATACGCCCACCACCCACCAAACGCCCAGCCCCTGAAGGGGATCACAGTGGTCTGCTCCGTTGCCTGGTGCAGGTTGGAGTTCCTGACCAAACACCTGAGTGTCCACAGCCTGTGTTGGCCTGCCTGGGCAGGCTGTGGTTGTGGTGGCAAGAGCCAAAGCTGTGTTGGCGTGATGGAGGAGCCAAGGGCTGCCTCTCAGCCATACTAGTGGGTGGTTCTGGAAGAAGCACCCAGGGTTGTGGCAGCATTGTCCGAAGACATGAAGCCAGGCCATCTTCCTTATGGCTTTCCTTGGGAGTTGGTGATGTGTACAGCTCTCGGATTTTCCGCTGTTCTCTCACTTTTCTGGAGAGGTTTTCAGTCGGTTCCTAGCAGGCTTTACGTGGGAAGAGAAAAAAGGCTGGCTCTAAATCTTGCTGGACTTATTGAGGCAAAATGTGGACTTCTTGAAAAAGTGAGCCTTGTTGAAAAAGAACATGAAGGCTTAGAATCATCTTTAAAGGATTGCAGGTTTGAGAAGGGTTCAAGAGAAGCACGACAGCTGGAGGCAACCGACGAAAAGCTGCATAGGTCCGAATCCAGCCATGGCGTTGAAGTGCTCTTTCTAGAAGAAGAGCTCAAAGCACAGAAGGCTAAACATGGTCAACAGGATGAAACGATGGCGCATCTATCAAGAAGGATACAGTCCCTCCAAGGTGAATCTGAATCCCTCAGATCACAAATAGCTGAAGCTAAAACAAACTGGAGACTCTTTCAAGTGAATGATGAAGAACTGAAGCTGGCAATCAAAGAGGTTTTGAATGAAGGATCCCTACTTCCGCAAACGCAGAGACCAACAATACAAGGAGAAGCTGAAGCACAGAGGGAACAAGGAGGTGTCCAATATAAAGCAAAAATCATATTAGAGGACTCTAAAGTAGCTGGAGAACAAGTTCTAAGGGACACAGAAAATCACATGGAGTCTCTGGGTGAATGCTTGCTGAAGATGATGGATAGGTCTTCTCCAAGCCTGGGAGCCCAAAGGGATGGTGGTCACCTGGAACTGGGAAAGACGAGTGAACCCGAAATTGGTGCTCACTTGGAGGATGAGTCCAAAGGAGCTTTGAGGAACCTGGTTTATGGTGATAAGCTAAAGGCCTCCTTAGAAATCTTGGAAGGAGGAAGAATTCAAAAATGTACTTTCTCATCTGAAGTGGAGAAAACCACGGAAGACCTTACAGAACACCTTAAAAGTCTGCAGACTGAACAGGCATCCTTGCAGTCAGAAAATGCACAGCTGCAAAGTGAGAATGAGACCCTACAGAAGAACTTTAAAGTCATGATGGAACGCTATCAAGAAAATATGATGAAACTGCACAGGAAATTAAGAGTGGAGGAAAACTACCGTGTGGAGCAAGAGGAGAAACTTTCCAAAGTCGAAGAAAAGATGAGCCATACAATAAAAGAGCTGGAGACCTACAGAAAGAGAGCCCAATATCTTGAAGAACAATTGCAGAGTACCATTCATTCCTGTCTGGGGAAGATTATTTCCTCTGAGAAAGAAGCACATGCTAGTGAGTTGGCAGCTTGGATTGCTGAAAGAAACCTCAGTTATTTCAGGAAACAAAATGCACGAAACAGACAAAAATTAACTGAGAAGGAGCTTAGATTTGAACTTGTAGAAAAAGATCCCTATGATGCACTGGATGTTTCCAACTCAGCAATGGGCAGAAAGCCTTCTCCAAATGGGCCCTCACCAATAGGTCACCCTTCATCTGAAAGGAGACCTCCTCATTTGGAAAAGAGTGGTCCACTCACACTCTCACCTTTCACTCCAGTGGGAGGAGGAGGAGGGTCAAGGGGCCCTGGAGAATCCTCTGCACCATGCGACTAGCAGTAAAGGAAGAGAATCCAGCTGTCATAAGTTCACTGATTTTCAGAGAGCACCTTCTCAGACTGGGCCCCTCTCTCCTCCAGGGGAACAGGCCAGCAGGCTGATGATCCCTCCGCCAGGCCAACCATATTCTTCTGATGCACGTCTTCCTCTACAAAGGCAAGATAGGTTTTACTCAAATTGTGGTAGAGCATCGGGACCAGCAGAACACAGAATTCCTAATATGCCTCCTTTGGACTCTGATGTGCCTGATTCACCTCTCCATGCTGAAAACCAAGCAACTGGCTCTGGCTCTGTGTTGGCACCTTTCCCTCCAGTCAGAGGTGCCTTGCTTCCAGTTGACCCAAGGAGTCAGTTCATGAGAAGAGGACCTTTTTTTTCCTCCACCTCTCCCAGGAAACTTGTCTGGGAACCTGGAGATTATGTTCCACCTGACCCGCCACCCACTCCATTTCCAATGCGAAGTGTCTATGCAGGGAGGGGGTTTTCCTCACAATCTTCCCCCAAGAGCTGGAATTCAGCCCTCTACACCCCCATTCTGAAAGTACAAGTGAGTTCCCTGAAGGGTTCCTTCCACCTGCAAATGAGCCTGTTACTCAACATCCAGAACCAAACAAGAAACCTCATGCTGTTGCTCTCTCTTCAAATGTAATTTGACTTATCTCTCATTTTTAGTTTTTAAGTAACTGCTTTTACTTCAGTAATTGACTATACTTTGGCTCCAATTGAAGCTCAATGAAACAATAATCCTTAAGATACTATTTTGTAAATAAAGATGGTTTACGTAGGAATCTTACGAGTAAATTATTCCTATTTTATGTCATTCCAGAGAACAGCATTTAATCTGATGAAGCCACTCTTACATAAACAAGAATGGGAGTTCTAGGTACTTGTAATCTAGCTGATGGAAATATCTTTTAAACTCCCAACAAAGAAGTGTATTTAGTATGACTGTAGCAAATGTAAAGTGACTTTAGGCTTAATGAAAAAGTGTCACTGATTTAGAGACTGGTTGGGCATTTCAGCTAGTTTTTCCATATCAGAATAACTAGAGCATGGGAGGACTAAAGGAGAGAACACAACTAAACATGTCACGGAAACAGGAGATCTCAACTACAAAGAAAAATGAAGACCTCTTTTTTATATTGGTTGCTTAAAACCTTACATAGCTCTTGAGATACCATATTTCCTACATTAGACTCAAGTGAGTTATGAACTCCCATTTTGACCCCATATTCAGATTGCACAATCACATTGTTTACACATCCACGTGTTTACAAAATGCCATATTAGTAACTGTTGTATTCTGCTACCTTTTCTGGCCTCTACTATATCCCCTCTCCTGCCCTCCCATCTTCTCTCTCTATCCCGTCTGCTGTAATTGAACGTTTGGGAATTGGAAACCACACTTTAAACTCACTCTCCTCCCTTTTTCCCTTCTGTCAAATTACTCATCATCTTCTTCTATTTCTCCTCCTCCTCCTCCTCTTCCTCCTCCTCCTGATACCTTTAGTTCATTCATCATACACTCATGCATTGGTTCATTCATTCCTTTCACACATGGTGTTGGGGATCCAACTCAGGACCTTTGAAAGTGTGAAGCCAGCACTCTAGTGCTGAGCCAAAACCCCAGCACCTGTCTTTTGGATTTTATGACTGTTTATATGAAATTCAGAATCGCATTCTACTATGGTTCACTGATATGTGGATTGACCTAGTCCTTGTTTTCTGGGAGACTTTTGGAAAATATACATGAATTATTAGGAGATTGAAATGAAGAAACAAAGAGGAAATTCCCCAATTTCTTATTCTTAGATTCCATACTCTGACTCTGCCTACCTACTGTAAAAACTTTTAAACTCTTACTCCCCATTTCTATATCATTGCCAAAAAGTGAACATTCACTGCCCTACAACAAACCAGAGAACTCACATTGAACAATGTTTCCCCAGTAGAGACCAAGACACAATACTTATTAAAAAAATACCCTAGTTATGAATTAGTAGGTAAAGCTTTATTTGAGTGTTAAATGTGCTCTAATTATGTGTTTGTGTGTTTGTTGGTGTGTGTGGTGTGTGGGCGTGTGTGCTTGTGTGTAAAACAAGCACTGAGGTGTAAAATAAATGCAGGATTGCAACGGCCTTCTTAAAAATAAGAAGCAACTTTATCACATTTGAAGCCCAGTGAGGAATCTGCCTGATGCTTAACCTACAATTAATTGAAATGTGAAAAATTCAGGCCTAGAAAAACATTTTCATTGTTTACACATCCACGTTTTTACAAAATGCCATATTAGTAACTGTTGTATTCTGCTACCTTTTCTGGCCTCTACTATACCCCCTCTCCTGCCATCCCATCTTCTCTCTCTATCCCGTCTGCTGTAATTCAACGTTTGGGAATTGGAAACCACACTTTAAACTCACTCTCCTCCCCTTTTTCCCTTCTGTCAAATTACTCATCATCTTCTTCTATTTCTCCTCCTCCTCCTCCTCCTCCTCTTCCTCCTCCTCCTGATACCTTTAATTCATTCATCATACACTCATGCATTGGTTCATTCATTCCTTTCACACATGGTGTTGGGGATCCAACTCAGGACCTTTGAAAGTGTGAAGCCAGCACTCTAGTGCTGAGCCAAATCCCCAGCACCTGTCTTTTGGATTTTATGACTGTTTATATGAAATTCAGAATCGCATTCTGCTATGGTTCACTGATATGTGGATTGACCTAGTCCTTGTTTTCTGGGAGACTTTTGGAAAATATACATGAATTATTAGGAGATTGAAATGAAGAAACAAAGAGGAAATTCCCCAATTTCTTATTCTTAGATTCCATACTCTGACTCTGCCTACCTACTGTAAAAACTTTTAAACTCTTACTCCCCATTTCTATATCATTGCCAACAAGTGAACATTCACTGCCCTGCAACAAACCAGAGAACTCACATTGAACAATGTTTCCCCAGTAGAGACCAAGACACAATACTTATTAAAAAAATACCCTAGTTATGAATTAGTAGGTAAAGCTTTATTTGAGTGTTAAATGTGCTCTAATTATGTGTTTGTGTGTTTGTTGGTGTGTGTGGTGTGTGGGCGTGTGTGCTTGTGTGTAAAACAAGCACTGAGGTGTAAAATAAATGCAGGATTGCAACGGCCTTCTTAAAAATAAGAAGCAACTTTATCACATTTGAAGCCCAGTGAAGAATCTGCCTGCTACTTAACCTACAATTAATTGAAATGTGAAAAATTCAGGCCTAGAAAAACAAAGCCAACATACATACTGAATCTAATCAGTCTGTCTCACCTGTTTTCTAACCAATCCTTTAAATAAACCTAAATGGCCAGCGTAAAACATCAGTTGTTCTAAACGAGTGGACGGATGTCCCTGTCATGGGCTGTGTAAAATACATGGAGGATCCGGCACTGATTGTTATCTAGAATGACTTCTGCCTGAACTACTATTGGAGAATTGTTGCTGATATACTGCGGTTCTTATACCAGTAAACTGGAATGAAGGTAATTTCAGGCTGCAAAGGAATAAATTGATTTTACTAACTGGTTTTTGGAAAACACTGCCATGAAAAATTATCAATATGTTCATAAAGGCATCTACATGTCTCTTCACAAGGGTTTTACTTAATGGGGGAGGTGGTGAGGTCTGGGATATAACTGAACTGTCCATTAGTAGGTAGAACAATATAATGGGAATCTGAGTGCACATTCCGGTTTGAACTCAATCTAGGTAACATGGATTCATCTCTGTGTAATAGGCCTGCTTCTGAAAAACACAATGTAGAGCTCCAAAAGCAGAACGATACTCTCAGAATACCATGTTATGTTTGTAAATAGATAGACAGATAGATATACAGAAATCAAAAATCTGAAAACGGTCTGGAAGTGTACATTTCAATAACTTACAATGTCAGTAGTGGGGGATTAATAGCAGATCAAGAAGACTGTATCTGCATGCGAAATGGTTCAATTTTTGAAAGAGTTTTTTAAATGAAAATGGACAAAAAATTGAAAGGGTTACAGTAAGTGTTGAGGAGTGACTTGACAAAAGGAGCACAGAGGTGAGAAAGAATTAAGTAGAGTTCAATAGAACCAGGTATAATTTCTGTACACATGACTCCATGAACAGGAGCAAAGGGGACACTTAAAGAAATCATAGGACTAAGGAGAGATCAGGATTAGGAGGCTTTGTACTAGTCTAGAAATGCTGACCTGAAAACCAACTAAAGTTCTCAACTCCTTCTTCTGAGGAACATTAGCTGTGCCGTGCTTTTCAAAAATGACTTGTCATGACTGATTTATGCCCATGTTAGCAACTCTTCTGAAATTACTTTGAAAGTAGACTCATGTGAGAGTTTCTCTTTAGAGATAATTCAAATTACTTGCATAGGAAGTGGCAGCAGGTCTGGGGATGTTGTAGCTCAGTGGCAGTGACCTTGCCTAGCTTGGGGCTGGCCTGCCATGGACTTTCACCCCAAACACTTGCAAGAAAAGAGAAGGAAGGGAAGGGAGAGAGAAAGTTGGAAGGGAGGAAGGCAAAGTTGGAGGGATGGAGGGAGGTAGAAAAGAAGGAAGAAGAAAAGGAGAAAAACCAGGAAGGGAGGAAGGAAGGTAGGAAATAGGGAGAGCACAAGGGCAGGGAAAGGACTGAGTCACTCAAACAAAAGGCAAGGGACACAAAGACCAATATAGGCCATAAAAGCTGTTTGAACAGTTTAGTCAGCTTTAGAATTTGAGTGACATCAAACTGAATGTTATTATGACTGGATGGAATCTTCCTACTAACCCCGCCTTGGCCTGGCCTAAACCAAATCAAGGGGTGGGTGGCATGGAGAGGAATTCTCTCTGGCTGGAGTGGGAGGGACCTAAACCTGTGGCACTTGAGGATGCACCGGGTAGGGAAGCGGACAAGACTGCCCTGATGGGCATTTGAGCACAACAAGGCTCCTGGAAGCCTTTGATCATGGCTCCCACCGCCATACGCCCACCACCCACCATACGCCCAGCCCCTGAAGGGGATCACAGTGGTCTGCTCCGTTGCCTGGTGCAGGTTGGAGTTCCTGACCAAACACCTGAGTGTCCACAGCCTGTGTTGGCCTGCCTGGGCAGGCTGTGGTTGTGGTGGCAAGAGCCAAAGCTGTGTTGGCGTGATGGAGGAGCCAAGGGCTGCCTCTCAGCCATACTAGTGGGTGGTTCTGGAAGAAGCACCCAGGGTTGTGGCAGCATTGTCCGAAGACATGAAGCCAGGCCATCTTCCTTATGGCTTTCCTTGGGAGTTGGTGATGTGTACAGCTCTTGGATTTTCCGCTGTTCTCTCACTTTTCTGGAGAGGTTTTCAGTCGGTTCGTAGCAGGCTTTACGTGGGAAGAGAAAAAAGGCTGGCTCTAAATCTTGCTGGACTTATTGAGGCAAAATGTGGACTTCTTGAAAAAGTGAGCCTTGTTGAAAAAGAACATGAAGGCTTCGAATCACCTTTAAAGGATTGCAGGCTTGAGAAGGGTTCAAGGGAAGCACGACAGCTGGAGGCAACCGACGAAAAGCTGCATAGGTCCGAATCCAGCCATGGCGTTGAAGTGCTCTTTCTAGAAGAAGAGCTCAAAGCACAGAAGGCTCAACATGGTCAAGAGGATGAAACGATGGTGCACCTATCAAGAAGGATACAGTCCCTCCAAGGTGAATCTGAATCACTCAGATCACAAATAGCTGAAGCTAAAACAAACTGGAGACTCTTTCAAGTGAATGAGGAAGAACTGAAGCTGGCAATCAAAGAGGTTTTGAATGAAGGATCCCTACTTCCGCAAACGCAGAGACCAACAATACAAGGAGAAGCTGAAGCACAGAGGGAACAAGGAGGTGTCCAATATAAAGCAAAAATCATATTAGGGGACTCTAAAGTAGCTGGAGAACAAATTCTAAGGGACACAGAAAATCACATGGAGTCTGGGTGAATGCTTGCTGAAGATGATGGATAGGTCTTCTCCAAGCCTGGGAGCCCAAAGGGATGGTGGTCACCTGGAACTGGGAAAGACGAGTGAACCCGAAATTGGTGCTCACTTGGAGGATGAGTCCAAAGGAGCTTTGAGGAACCTGGTTTATGGTGATAAGCTAAAGGCCTCCTTAGAAATCTTGGAAGGAGGAAGAATTCAAAAATGTACTTTTTCATCTGAAGTGGAGAAAACCACGGAAGACCTTACAGAACACCTTAAAAGTCTGCAGACTGAACAGGCATCCTTGCAGTCAGAAAATGCACAGCTGCAAAGTGAGAATGAGACCCTACAGAAGAACTTTAAAGTCATGATGGAACGCTATCAAGAAAATATGATGAAACTGCACAGGAAATTAAGAGTGGAGGAAAACTACTATGTGGAGCAAGAGGAGAAACTTTCCAAAGTCGAAGAAAAGATGAGCCATACAATAAAAGTGCTGGAGACCTACAGAAAGAGAGCCCAATATCTTGAAGAACAATTGCAGAGTACCATTCATTCCTGTCTGGGGAAGATTATTTCCTCTGAGAAAGAAGCACATGCTAGTGAGTTGGCAGCTCGGATTGCTGAAAGAAACCTCAGTTATTTCAGGAAACAAAATGCACGCAACAGACAAAAATTAACTGAGAAGGAGCTTAGATTTGAACTTGTAGAAAAAGATCCCTATGATGCACTGGATGTTTCCAACTCAGCAATGGGCAGAAAGCCTTCTCCAAATGGGCCCTCACCAATAGGTCACCCTTCATCTGAAAGGAGACCTCCTCATTTGGAAAAGAGTGGTCCACTCACACTCTCACCTTTCACTCCAGTGGGAGGAGGAGGAGGGTCAAGGGGCCCTGGAGAATCCTCTGCACCATGCGACTAGCAGTAAAGGAAGAGAATCCAGCTGTCATAAGTTCACTGATTTTCAGAGAGCACCTTCTCAGACTGGGCCCCTCTCTCCTCCAGGGGAACAGGCCAGCAGGCTGATGATCCCTCCGCCAGGCCAACCATATTCTTCTGATGCACGTCTTCCTCTACAAAGGCAAGATAGGTTTTACTCAAATTGTGGTAGAGCATCGGGACCAGCAGAACACAGAATTCCTAATATGCCTCCTTTGGACTCTGATGTGCCTGATTCACCTCTCCATGCTGAAAACCAAGCAACTGGCTCTGGCTCTGTGTTGGCACCTTTCCCTCCAGTCAGAGGTGCCTTGCTTCCAGTTGACCCAAGGAGTCAGTTCATGAGAAGAGGACCTTTTTTTTCCTCCACCTCTCCCAGGAAACTTGTCTGGGAACCTGGAGATTATGTTCCACCTGACCCGCCACCCACTCCATTTCCAATGCGAAGTGTCTATGCAGGGAGGGGGTTTTCCTCACAATCTTCCCCCAAGAGCTGGAATTCAGCCCTCTACACCCCCATTCTGAAAGTACAAGTGAGTTCCCTGAAGGGTTCCTTCCACCTGCAAATGAGCCTGTTACTCAACATCCAGAACCAAACAAGAAACCTCATGCTGTTGCTCTCTCTTCAAATGTAATTTGACTTATCTCTCATTTTTAGTTTTTAAGTAACTGCTTTTACTTCAGTAATTGACTATACTTTGGCTCCAATTGAAGCTCAATGAAACAATAATCCTTAAGATACTATTTTGTAAATAAAGATGGTTTACGTAGGAATCTTACGAGTAAATTATTCCTATTTTATGTCATTCCAGAGAACAGCATTTAATCTGATGAAGCCACTCTTACATAAACAAGAATGGGAGTTCTAGGTACTTGTAATCTAGCTGATGGAAATATCTTTTAAACTCCCAACAAAGAAGTGTATTTAGTATGACTGTAGCAAATGTAAAGTGACTTTAGGCTTAATGAAAAAGTGTCACTGATTTAGAGACTGGTTGGGCATTTCAGCTAGTTTTTCCATATCAGAATAACTAGAGCATGGGAGGACTAAAGGAGAGAACACAACTAAACATGTCACGGAAACAGGAGATCTCAACTACAAAGAAAAATGAAGACCTCTTTTTTATATTGGTTGCTTAAAACCTTACATAGCTCTTGAGATACCATATTTCCTACATTAGACTCAAGTGAGTTATGAACTCCCATTTTGACCCCATATTCAGATTGCACAATCACATTGTTTACACATCCACGTGTTTACAAAATGCCATATTAGTAACTGTTGTATTCTGCTACCTTTTCTGGCCTCTACTATATCCCCTCTCCTGCCCTCCCATCTTCTCTCTCTATCCCGTCTGCTGTAATTGAACGTTTGGGAATTGGAAACCACACTTTAAACTCACTCTCCTCCCTTTTTCCCTTCTGTCAAATTACTCATCATCTTCTTCTATTTCTCCTCCTCCTCCTCCTCTTCCTCCTCCTCCTGATACCTTTAGTTCATTCATCATACACTCATGCATTGGTTCATTCATTCCTTTCACACATGGTGTTGGGGATCCAACTCAGGACCTTTGAAAGTGTGAAGCCAGCACTCTAGTGCTGAGCCAAAACCCCAGCACCTGTCTTTTGGATTTTATGACTGTTTATATGAAATTCAGAATCGCATTCTACTATGGTTCACTGATATGTGGATTGACCTAGTCCTTGTTTTCTGGGAGACTTTTGGAAAATATACATGAATTATTAGGAGATTGAAATGAAGAAACAAAGAGGAAATTCCCCAATTTCTTATTCTTAGATTCCATACTCTGACTCTGCCTACCTACTGTAAAAACTTTTAAACTCTTACTCCCCATTTCTATATCATTGCCAAAAAGTGAACATTCACTGCCCTACAACAAACCAGAGAACTCACATTGAACAATGTTTCCCCAGTAGAGACCAAGACACAATACTTATTAAAAAAATACCCTAGTTATGAATTAGTAGGTAAAGCTTTATTTGAGTGTTAAATGTGCTCTAATTATGTGTTTGTGTGTTTGTTGGGGTGTGTGGTGTGTGGGCGTGTGTGCTTGTGTGTAAAACAAGCACTGAGCTGTAAAATAAATGCAGGATTGCAACGGCCTTCTTAAAAATAAGAAGCAACTTTATCACATTTGAAGCCCAGTGAGGAATCTGCCTGATGCTTAACCTACAATTAATTGAAATGTGAAAAATTCAGGCCTAGAAAAACATTTTCATTGTTTACACATCCACGTTTTTACAAAATGCCATATTAGTAACTGTTGTATTCTGCTACCTTTTCTGGCCTCTACTATACCCCCTCTCCTGCCCTCCCATCTTCTCTCTCTATCCCGTCTGCTGTAATTCAACGTTTGGGAATTGGAAACCACACTTTAAACTCACTCTCCTCCCCTTTTTCCCTTCTGTCAAATTACTCATCATCTTCTTCTATTTCTCCTCCTCCTCCTCCTCCTCCTCTTCCTCCTCCTCCTGATACCTTTAATTCATTCATCATACACTCATGCATTGGTTCATTCATTCCTTTCACACATGGTGTTGGGGATCCAACTCAGGACCTTTGAAAGTGTGAAGCCACCACTCTAGTGCTGAGCCAAATCCCCAGCACCTGTCTTTTGGATTTTATGACTGTTTATATGAAATTCAGAATCGCATTCTGCTATGGTTCACTGATATGTGGATTGACCTAGTCCTTGTTTTCTGGGAGACTTTTGGAAAATATACATGAATTATTAGGAGATTGAAATGAAGAAACAAAGAGGAAATTCCCCAATTTCTTATTCTTAGATTCCATACTCTGACTCTGCCTACCTACTGTAAAAACTTTTAAACTCTTACTCCCCATTTCTATATCATTGCCAACAAGTGAACATTCACTGCCCTGCAACAAACCAGAGAACTCACATTGAACAATGTTTCCCCAGTAGAGACCAAGACACAATACTTATATAAAAAATACCCTAGTTATGAATTAGTAGGTAAAGCTTTATTTGAGTGTTAAATGTGCTCTAATTATGTGTTTGTGTGTTTGTTGGTGTGTGTGGTGTGTGGGCGTGTGTGCTTGTGTGTAAAACAAGCACTGAGGTGTAAAATAAATGCAGGATTGCAACGGCCTTCTTAAAAATAAGAAGCAACTTTATCACATTTGAAGCCCAGTGAAGAATCTGCCTGCTACTTAACCTACAATTAATTGAAATGTGAAAAATTCAGACCTAGAAAAACAAAGCCAACATACATACTGAATCTAATCAGTCTGTCTCACCTGTTTTCTAACCAATCCTTTAAATAAACCTAAATGGCCAGCGTAAAACATCAGTTGTTCTAAACGAGTGGACGGATGTCCCCTGTCATGGGCTGTGTAAAATACATGGAGGATCCGGCACTGATTGTTATCTAGAATGACTTCTGCCTGAACTACTATTGGAGAATTGTTGCTGACATACTGCGGTTCTTATACCAGTAAACTGGAATGAAGGTAATTTCAGGCTGCAAAGGAATAAATTGATTTTACTAACTGGTTTTTGGAAAACACTGCCATGAAAAATTATCAATATGTTCATAAAGGCATCTACATGTCTCTTCACAAGGGTTTTACTTAATGGGGGAGGTGGTGAGGTCTGGATATAACTGAACTGTCCATTAGTAGGTAGAACAATATAATGCGAATCTGAGTGCACATTCCGGTTTGAACTCAATCTAGGTAACATGGATTCATCTCTGTGTAATAGGCCTGCTTCTGAAAAACACAATGTAGAGCTCCAAAAGCAGAACGATACTCTCAGAATACCATGTTATGTTTGTAAATAGATAGACAGATAGATATACAGAAATCAAAAATCTGAAAACGGTCTGGAAGTGTACATTTCAATAACTTACAATGTCAGTAGTGGGGGATTAATAGCAGATCAAGAAGACTGTATCTGCATGCGAAATGGTTCAATTTTTGAAAGAGTTTTTTAAATGAAAATGGACAAAAAATTGAAAGGGTTACAGTAAGTGTTGAGGAGTGACTTGACAAAAGGAGCACAGAGGTGAGAAAGAATTAAGTAGAGTTCAATAGAACCAGGTATAATTTCTGTACACATGACTCCATGAACAGGAGCAAAGGGGACACTTAAAGAAATCATAGGACTAAGGAGAAATCAGGATTAGGAGGCTTTGTACTAGTCTAGAAATGCTGACCTGAAAACCAACTAAAGTTCTCAACTCCTTCTTCTGAGGAACATTAGCTGTGCCGTGCTTTTCAAAAATGACTTGTCATGACTGATTTATGCCCATGTTAGCAACTCTTCTGAAATTACTTTGAAAGTAGACTCATGTGAGAGTTTCTCTTTAGAGATAATTCAAATTACTTGCATAGGAAGTGGCAGCAGGTCTGGGGATGTTGTAGCTCAGTGGCAGTGACCTTGCCTAGCTTGGGGCTGGCCTGCCATGGACTTTCACCCCAAACACTTGCAAGAAAAGAGAAGGAAGGGAAGGGAGAGAGAAAGTTGGAAGGGAGGAAGGCAAAGTTGGAGGGATGGAGGGAGGTAGAAAAGAAGGAAGAAGAAAAGGAGAAAAACCAGGAAGGGAGGAAGGAAGGTAGGAAATAGGGAGAGCACAAGGGCAGGGAAAGGACTGAGTCACTCAAACAAAAGGCAAGGGACACAAAGACCAATATAGGCCATAAAAGCTGTTTGAACAGTTTAGTCAGCTTTAGAATTTGAGTGACATCAAACTGAATGTTATTATGACTGGATGGAATCTTCCTACTAACCCCGCCTTGGCCTGGCCTAAACCAAATCAAGGGGTGGGTGGCATGGAGAGGAATTCTCTCTGGCTGGAGTGGGAGGGACCTAAACCTGTGGCACTTGAGGATGCACCGGGTAGGGAAGCGGACAAGACTGCCCTGATGGGCATTTGAGCACAACAAGGCTCCTGGGAGCCTTTGATCATGGCTCCCACCGCCATACGCCCACCACCCACCATACGCCCAGCCCCTGAAGGGGATCACAGTGGTCTGCTCCGTTGCCTGGTGCAGGTTGGAGTTCCTGACCAAACACCTGAGTGTCCACAGCCTGTGTTGGCCTGCCTGGGCAGGCTGTGGTTGTGGTGGCAAGAGCCAAAGCTGTGTTGGCGTGATGGAGGAGCCAAGGGCTGCCTCTCAGCCATACTAGTGGGTGGTTCTGGAAGAAGCACCCAGGGTTGTGGCAGCATTGTCCGAAGACATGAAGCCAGGCCATCTTCCTTATGGCTTTCCTTGGGAGTTGGTGATGTGTACAGCTCTTGGATTTTCCGCTGTTCTCTCACTTTTCTGGAGAGGTTTTCAGTCGGTTCGTAGCAGGCTTTACGTGGGAAGAGAAAAAAGGCTGGCTCTAAATCTTGCTGGACTTATTGAGGCAAAATGTGGACTTCTTGAAAAAGTGAGCCTTGTTGAAAAAGAACATGAAGCCTTAGAATCATCTTTAAAGGATTGCAGGTTTGAGAAGGGTTCAAGAGAAGCACGACAGCTGGAGGCAACCGACGAAAAGCTGCATAGGTCCGAATCCAGCCATGGCGTTGAAGTGCTCTTTCTAGAAGAAGAGCTCAAAGCACAGAAGGCTCAACATGGTCAACAGGATGAAACGATGGCGCATCTATCAAGAAGGATACAGTCCCTCCAAGGTGAATCTGAATCCCTCAGATCACAAATAGCTGAAGCTAAAACAAACTGGAGACTCTTTCAAGTGAATGAGGAAGAACTGAAGCTGGCAATCAAAGAGGTTTTGAATGAAGGATCCCTACTTCCGCAAACGCAGAGACCAACAATACAAGGAGAAGCTGAAGCACAGAGGGAACAAGGAGGTGTCCAATATAAAGCAAAAATCATATTAGAGGACTCTAAAGTAGCTGGAGAACAAGTTCTAAGGGACACAGAAAATCACATGGAGTCTCTGGGTGAATGCTTGCTGAAGATGATCGATAGGTCTTCTCCAAGCCTGGGAGCCCAAAGGGATGGGGGTCACCTGGAACTGGGAAAGACGAGTGAACCGGAAATTGGTGCTCACTTGGAGGATGAGTCCAAAGGAGCTTTGAGGAACCTGGTTTATGGTGATAAGCTAAAGGCCTCCTTAGAAATCTTGGAAGGAGGAAGAATTCAAAAATGTACTTTCTCATCTGAAGTGGAGAAAACCACGGAAGACCTTACAGAACACCTTAAAAGTCTGCAGACTGAACAGGCATCCTTGCAGTCAGAAAAAGCACAGCTGCAAAGTGAGAATGAGACCCTACAGAAGAACTTTAAAGTCATGATGGAACGCTATCAAGAAAATATGATGAAACTGCACAGGAAATTAAGAGTGGAGGAAAACTACCGTGTGGAGCAAGAGGAGAAACTTTCCAAAGTCGAAGAAAAGATGAGCCATACAATAAAAGAGCTGGAGACCTACAGAAAGAGAGCCCAATATCTTGAAGAACAATTGCAGAGGACCATTCATTCCTGTCTGGGGAAGATTATTTCCTCTGAGAAAGAAGCACATGCTAGTGAGTTGGCAGCTCGGATTGCTGAAAGAAACCTCAGTTATTTCAGGAAACAAAATGCACGCAACAGACAAAAATTAACTGAGAAGGAGCTTAGATTTGAACTTGTAGAAAAAGATCCCTATGATGCACTGGATGTTTCCAACTCAGCAATGGGCAGAAAGCCTTCTCCAAATGGGCCCTCACCAATAGGTCACCCTTCATCTGAAAGGAGACCTCCTCATTTGGAAAAGAGTGGTCCACTCACACTCTCACCTTTCACTCCAGTGGGAGGAGGAGGAGGGTCAAGGGGCCCTGGAGAATCCTCTGCACCATGCGACTAGCAGTAAAGGAAGAGAATCCAGCTGTCATAAGTTCACTGATTTTCAGAGAGCACCTTCTCAGACTGGGCCCCTCTCTCCTCCAGGGGAACAGGCCAGCAGGCTGATGATCCCTCCGCCAGGCCAACCATATTCTTCTGATGCACGTCTTCCTCTACAAAGGCAAGATAGGTTTTTCTCAAATTGTGGTAGAGCATCGGGACCAACAGAACACAGAATTCCTAATATGCCTCCTTTGGACTCTGATGTGCCTGATTCACCTCTCCATGCTGAAAACCAAGCAACTGGCTCTGGCTCTGTGTTGGCACCTTTCCCTCCAGTCAGAGGTGCCTTGCTTCCAGTTGACCCAAGGAGTCAGTTCATGAGAAGAGGACCTTTTTTTTCCTCCACCTCTCCCAGGAAACTTGTCTGGGAACCTGGAGATTATGTTCCACCTGACCCGCCACCCACTCCATTTCCAATGCGAAGTGTCTATGCAGGGAGGGGGTTTTCCTCACAATCTTCCCCCAAGAGCTGGAATTCAGCCCTCTACACCCCCATTCTGAAAGTACAAGTGAGTTCCCTGAAGGGTTCCTTCCACCTGCAAATGAGCCTGTTACTCAACATCCAGAACCAAACAAAAAACCTCATGCTGTTGCTCTCTCTTCAAATGTAATTTGACTTATCTCTCATTTTTAGTTTTTAAGTAACTGCTTTTACTTCAGTAATTGACTATACTTTGGCTCCAATTGAAGCTCAATGAAACAATAATCCTTAAGATACTATTTTGTAAATAAAGATGGTTTACGTAGGAATCTTACGAGTAAATTATTCCTATTTTATGTCATTCCAGAGAACAGCATTTAATCTGATGAAGCCACTCTTACATAAACAAGAATGGGAGTTCTAGGTACTTGTAATCTAGCTGATGGAAATATCTTTTAAACTCCCAACAAAGAAGTGTATTTAGTATGACTGTAGCAAATGTAAAGTGACTTTAGGCTTAATGAAAAAGTGTCACTGATTTAGAGACTGGTTGGGCATTTCAGCTAGTTTTTCCATATCAGAATAACTAGAGCATGGGAGGACTAAAGGAGAGAACACAACTAAACATGTCACGGAAACAGGAGATCTCAACTACAAAGAAAAATGAAGACCTCTTTTTTATATTGGTTGCTTAAAACCTTACATAGCTCTTGAGATACCATATTTCCTACATTAGACTCAAGTGAGTTATGAACTCCCATTTTGACCCCATATTCAGATTGCACAATCACATTGTTTACACATCCACGTGTTTACAAAATGCCATATTAGTAACTGTTGTATTCTGCTACCTTTTCTGGCCTCTACTATATCCCCTCTCCTGCCCTCCCATCTTCTCTCTCTATCCCGTCTGCTGTAATTGAACGTTTGGGAATTGGAAACCACACTTTAAACTCACTCTCCTCCCCTTTTTCCCTTCTGTCAAATTACTCATCATCTTCTTCTATTTCTCCTCCTCCTCCTCCTCTTCCTCCTCCTCCTGATACCTTTAATTCATTCATCATACACTCATGCATTGGTTCATTCATTCCTTTCACACATGGTGTTGGGGATCCAACTCAGGACCTTTGAAAGTGTGAAGCCAGCACTCTAGTGCTGAGCCAAAACCCCAGCACCTGTCTTTTGGATTTTATGACTGTTTATATGAAATTCAAAATCGCATTCTACTATGGTTCACTGATATGTGGATTGACCTAGTCCTTGTTTTCTGGGAGACTTTTGGAAAATATACATGAATTATTAGGAGATTGAAATGAAGAAACAAAGAGGAAATTCCCCAATTTCTTATTCTTAGATTCCATACTCTGGCTCTGCCTACCTACTGTAAAAACTTTTAAACTCTTACTCCCCATTTCTATATCAATGCCAAAAAGTGAACATTCACTGCCCTACAAGAAACCAGAGAACTCACATTGAACAATGTTTCCCCAGTAGAGACCAAGACACAATATTTATTAAAAAAATACCCTAGTTATGAATTAGTAGGTAAAGCTTTATTTGAGTGTTAAATGTGCTCTAATTATGTGTTTGTGTGTTTGTTGGTGTGTGTGGTGTGTGGGCGTGTGTGCTTGTGTGTAAAACAAGCACTGAGGTGTAAAATAAATGCAGGATTGCAACGGCCTTCTTAAAAATAAGAAGCAACTTTATCACATTTGAAGCCCAGTGAGGAATCTGCCTGATGCTTAACCTACAATTAATTGAAATGTGAAAAATTCAGGCCTAGAAAAACATTTTCATTGTTTACACATCCACGTTTTTACAAAATGCCATATTAGTAACTGTTGTATTCTGCTACCTTTTCTGGCCTCTACTATACCCCCTCTCCTGCCCTCCCATCTTCTCTCTCTATCCCATCTGCTGTAATTCAACGTTTGGGAATTGGAAACCACACTTTAAACTCACTCTCCTCCCCTTTTTCCCTTCTGTCAAATTACTCATCATCTTCTTCTATTTCTCCTCCTCCTCCTCCATTTCCTCCTCCTCCTGATACCTTTAATTCATTCATCATACACTCATGCATTGGTTCATTCATTCCTTTCACACATGGTGTTGGGGATCCAACTCAGGACCTTTGAAAGTGTGAAGCCAGCACTCTAGTGCTGAGCCAAATCCCCAGCACCTGTCTTTTGGATTTTATGACTGTTTATATGAAATTCAGAATCGCATTCTGCTATGGTTCACTGATATGTGGATTGACCTAGTCCTTGTTTTCTGGGAGACTTTTGGAAAATATACATGAATTATTAGGAGATTGAAATGAAGAAACAAAGAGGAAATTCCCCAATTTCTTATTCTTAGATTCCATACTCTGACTCTGCCTACCTACTGTAAAAAC
This sequence comes from Callospermophilus lateralis, assembly GCF_048772815.1. Classification (NCBI taxonomy): domain Eukaryota; kingdom Metazoa; phylum Chordata; class Mammalia; order Rodentia; family Sciuridae; genus Callospermophilus; species Callospermophilus lateralis. The sequence continues at coordinate 84,067 of NW_027513032.1, forward strand.
TTTTAAACTCTTACTCCCCATTTCTATATCATTGCCAACAAGTGAACATTCACTGCCCTGCAACAAACCAGAGAACTCACATTGAACAATGTTTCCCCAGTAGAGACCAAGACACAATACTTATTAAAAAAATACCCTAGTTATGAATTAGTAGGTAAAGCTTTATTTGAGTGTTAAATGTGCTCTAATTATGTGTTTGTGTGTTTGTTGGTGTGTGTGGTGTGTGGGCGTGTGTGCTTGTGTGTAAAACAAGCACTGAGGTGTAAAATAAATGCAGGATTGCAACGGCCTTCTTAAAAATAAGAAGCAACTTTATCACATTTGAAGCCCAGTGAAGAATCTGCCTGCTACTTAACCTACAATTAATTGAAATGTGAAAAATTCAGGCCTAGAAAAACAAAGCCAACATACATACTGAATCTAATCAGTCTGTCTCACCTGTTTTCTAACCAATCCTTTAAATAAACCTAAATGGCCAGCGTAAAACATCAGTTGTTCTAAACGAGTGGACGGATGTCCCATGTCATGGGCTGTGTAAAATACATGGAGGATCCGGCACTGATTGTTATCTAGAATGACTTCTGCCTGAACTACTATTGGAGAATTGTTGCTGATATACTGCGGTTCTTATACCAGTAAACTGGAATGAAGGTAATTTCAGGCTGCAAAGGAATAAATTGATTTTACTAACTGGTTTTTGGAAAACACTGCCATGAAAAATTATCAATATGTTCATAAAGGCATCTACATGTCTCTTCACAAGGGTTTTACTTAATGGGGGAGGTGGTGAGGTCTGGATATAACTGAACTGTCCATTAGTAGGTAGAACAATATAATGGGAATCTGAGTGCACATTCCGGTTTGAACTCAATCTAGGTAACATGGATTCATCTCTGTGTAATAGGCCTGCTTCTGAAAAACACAATGTAGAGCTCCAAAAGCAGAACGATACTCTCAGAATACCATGTTATGTTTGTAAATAGATAGACAGATAGATATACAGAAATAAAAAATCTGAAAACGGTCTGGAAGTGTACATTTCAATAACTTACAATGTCAGTAGTGGGGGATTAATAGCAGATCAAGAAGACTGTATCTGCATGCGAAATGGTTCAATTTTTGAAAGAGTTTTTTAAATGAAAATGGACAAAAAATTGAAAGGGTTACAGTAAGTGTTGAGGAGTGACTTGACAAAAGGAGCACAGAGGTGAGAAAGAATTAAGTAGAGTTCAATAGAACCAGGTATAATTTCTGTACACATGACTCCATGAACAGGAGCAAAGGGGACACTTAAAGAAATCATAGGACTAAGGAGAGATCAGGATTAGGAGGCTTTGTACTAGTCTAGAAATGCTGACCTGAAAACCAACTAAAGTTCTCAACTCCTTCTTCTGAGGAACATTAGCTGTGCCGTGCTTTTCAAAAATGACTTGTCATGACTGATTTATGCCCATGTTAGCAACTCTTCTGAAATTACTTTGAAAGTAGACTCATGTGAGAGTTTCTCTTTAGAGATAATTCAAATTACTTGCATAGGAAGTGGCAGCAGGTCTGGGGATGTTGTAGCTCAGTGGCAGTGACCTTGCCTAGCTTGGGGCTGGCCTGCCATGGACTTTCACCCCAAACACTTGCAAGAAAAGAGAAGGAAGGGAAGGGAGAGAGAAAGTTGGAAGGGAGGAAGGCAAAGTTGGAGGGATGGAGGGAGGTAGAAAAGAAGGAAGAAGAAAAGGAGAAAAACCAGGAAGGGAGGAAGGAAGGTAGGAAATAGGGAGAGCACAAGGGCAGGGAAAGGACTGAGTCACTCAAACAAAAGGCAAGGGACAAAAAGACCAATATAGGCCATAAAAGCTGTTTGAACAGTTTAGTCAGCTTTAGAATTTGAGTGACATCAAACTGAATGTTATTATGACTGGATGGAATCTTCCTACTAACCCCGCCTTGGCCTGGCCTAAACCAAATCAAGGGGTGGGTGGCATGGAGAGGAATTCTCTCTGGCTGGAGTGGGAGGGACCTAAACCTGTGGCACTTGAGGATGCACCGGGTAGGGAAGCGGACAGGACTCCCCTGATGGGAAGTTGAGCACAACAAGGCTCCTGGGAGCCTTTGATCATGGCTCCCACCGCCATACGCCCACCACCCACCATACGCCCAGCCCCTGAAGGGGATCACAGTGGTCTGCTCCGTTGCCTGGTGCAGGTTGGAGTTCCTGACCAAACACCTGAGTGTCCACAGCCTGTGTTGGCCTGCCTGGGCAGGCTGTGGTTGTGGTGGCAAGAGCCAAAGCTGTGTTGGCGTGATGGAGGAACCAAGGGCTGCCTCTCAGCCATACTAGTGGGTGGTTCTGGAAGAAGCACCCAGGGTTGTGGCAGCATTGTCCGAAGACTGAAGCCAGGCCATCTTCCTTATGGCTTTCCTTGGGAGTTGGTGATGTGTACAGCTCTTGGATTTTCCGCTGTTCTCTCACTTTTCTGGAGAGGTTTTCAGTCGGTTCGTAGCAGGCTTTACGTGGGAAGAGAAAAAAGGCTGGCTCTAAATCTTGCTGGACTTATTGAGGCAAAATGTGGACTTCTTGAAAAAGTGAGCCTTGTTGAAAAAGAACATGAAGGCTTAGAATCACCTTTAAAGGATTGCAGGTTTGAGAAGGGTTCAAGGGAAGCACGACAGCTGGAGGCAACCGACGAAAAGCTGCATAGGTCCGAATCCAGCCATGGCGTTGAAGTGCTCTTTCTAGAAGAAGAGCTCAAAGCACAGAAGGCTCAACATGGTCAAGAGGATGAAACGATGGCGCACCTATCAAGAAGGATACAGTCCCTCCAAGGTGAATCTGAATCCCTCAGATCACAAATAGCTGAAGCTAAAACAAACTGGAGACTCTTTCAAGTGAATGAGGAAGAACTGAAGCTGGCAATCAAAGAGGTTTTGAATGAAGGATCCCTACTTCCGCAAACGCAGAGACCAACAATACAAGGAGAAGCTGAAGCACAGAGGGAACAAGGAGGTGTCCAATATAAAGCAAAAATCATATTAGAGGACTCTAAAGTAGCTGGAGAAAAGTTCTAAGGGACACAGAAAATCACATGGAGTCTCTGGGTGAATGCTTGCTGAAGATGATGGATAGGTCTTCTACAAGCCTGGGAGCCCAAAGGGATGGTGGTCACCTGGAACTGGGAAAGACGAGTGAACCCGAAATTGTTGCTCACTTGGAGGATGAGTCCAAAGGAGCTTTGAGGAACCTGGTTTATGGTGATAAGCTAAAGACCTCCTTAGAAATCTTGGAAGGAGGAAGAATTCAAAAATGTACTTTCTCATCTGAAGTGGAGAAAACCACGGAAGACCTTACAGAACACCTTAAAAGTCTGCAGACTGAACAGGCATCCTTGCAGTCAGAAAATGCACAGCTGCAAAGTGAGAATGAGACCCTACAGAAGAACTTTAAAGTCATGATGGAACGCTATCAAGAAAATATGATGAAACTGCACAGGAAATTAAGAGTGGAGGAAAACTACCGTGTGGAGCAAGAGGAGAAACTTTCCAAAGTCGAAGAAAAGATGAGCCATACAATAAAAGAGCTGGAGACCTACAGAAAGAGAGCCCAATATCTTGAAGAACAATTGCAGAGTACCATTCATTCCTGTCTGGGGAAGATTATTTCCTCTGAGAAAGAAGCACATGCTAGTGAGTTGGCAGCTCGGATTGCTGAAAGAAACCTCAGTTATTTCAGGAAACAAAATGCACGCAACAGACAAAAATTAACTGAGAAGGAGCTTAGATTTGAACTTGTAGAAAAAGATCCCTATGATGCACTGGATGTTTCCAACTCAGCAATGGGCAGAAAGCCTTCTCCAAATGGGCCCTCACCAATAGGTCACCCTTCATCTGAAAGGAGACCTCCTCATTTGGAAAAGAGTGGTCCACTCACACTCTCACCTTTCACTCCAGTGGGAGGAGGAGGAGGGTCAAGGGGCCCTGGAGAATCCTCTGCACCATGCGACTAGCAGTAAAGGAAGAGAATCCAGCTGTCATAAGTTCACTGATTTTCAGAGAGCACCTTCTCAGACTGGGCCCCTCTCTCCTCCAGGGGAACAGGCCAGCAGGCTGATGATCCCTCCGCCAGGCCAACCATATTCTTCTGATGCACGTCTTCCTCTACAAAGGCAAGATAGGTTTTACTCAAATTGTGGTAGAGCATCGGGACCAGCAGAACACAGAATTCCTAATATGCCTCCTTTGGACTCTGATGTGCCTGATTCACCTCTCCATGCTGAAAACCAAGCAACTGGCTCTGGCTCTGTGTTGGCACCTTTCCCTCCAGTCAGAGGTGCCTTGCTTCCAGTTGACCCAAGGAGTCAGTTCATGAGAAGAGGACCTTTTTTTTCCTCCACCTCTCCCAGGAAACTTGTCTGGGAACCTGGAGATTATGTTCCACCTGACCCGCCACCCACTCCATTTCCAATGCGAAGTGTCTATGCAGGGAGGGGGTTTTCCTCACAATCTTCCCCCAAGAGCTGGAATTCAGCCCTCTACACCCCCATTCTGAAAGTACAAGTGAGTTCCCTGAAGGGTTCCTTCCACCTGCAAATGAGCCTGTTACTCAACATCCAGAACCAAACAAGAAACCTCATGCTGTTGCTCTCTCTTCAAATGTAATTTGACTTATCTCTCATTTTTAGTTTTTAAGTAACTGCTTTTACTTCAGTAATTGACTATACTTTGGCTCCAATTGAAGCTCAATGAAACAATAATCCTTAAGATACTATTTTGTAAATAAAGATGGTTTACGTAGGAATCTTACGAGTAAATTATTCCTATTTTATGTCATTCCAGAGAACAGCATTTAATCTGATGAAGCCACTCTTACATAAACAAGAATGGGAGTTCTAGGTACTTGTAATCTAGCTGATGGAAATATCTTTTAAACTCCCAACAAAGAAGTGTATTTAGTATGACTGTAGCAAATGTAAAGTGACTTTAGGCTTAATGAAAAAGTGTCACTGATTTAGAGACTGGTTGGGCATTTCAGCTAGTTTTTCCATATCAGAATAACTAGAGCATGGGAGGACTAAAGGAGAGAACACAACTAAACATGTCACGGAAACAGGAGATCTCAACTACAAAGAAAAATGAAGACCTCTTTTTTATATTGGCTGCTTAAAACCTTACATAGCTCTTGAGATACCATATTTCCTACATTAGACTCAAGTGAGTTATGAACTCCCATTTTGACCCCATATTCAGATTGCACAATCACATTGTTTACACATCCACGTTTTTACAAAATGCCATATTAGTAACTGTTGTATTCTGCTACCTTTTCTGGCCTCTACTATATCCCCTCTCCTGCCCTCCCATCTTCTCTCTCTATCCCGTCTACTGTAATTGAACGTTTGAGAATTGGAAACCACACTTTAAACTCACTCTCCTCCCCTTTTTCCCTTCTGTCAAATTACTCATCATCTACTTCTATTTCTCCTCCTCCTCCTCCTCTTCCTCCTCCTCCTGATACCTTTAATTCATTCATCATACACTCATGCATTGGTTCATTCATTCCTTTCACACATGGTGTTGGGGATCCAACTCAGGACCTTTGAAAGTGTGAAGCCAGCACTCTAGTGCTGAGCCAAAACCCCAGCACCTGTCTTTTGGATTTTATGACTGTTTATATGAAATTCAGAATCGCATTCTGCTATGGTTCACTGATATGTGGATTGACCTAGTCCTTGTTTTCTGAGAGACTTTTGGAAAATATACATGAATTATTAGGAGATTGAAATGAAGAAACAAAGAGGAAATTCCCCAATTTCTTATTGTTAGATTCCATATTCTGACTCTGCCTACCTACTGTAAAAACTTTTAAACTCTTACTCCCCATTTCTATATCATTGCCAACAAGTGAACATTCACTGCCCTGCAACAAACCAGAGAACTCACATTGAACAATGTTTCCCCAGTAGAGACCAAGACACAATACTTATTAAAAAAATACCCTAGTTATGAATTAGTAGGTAAAGCTTTATTTGAGTGTTAAATGTGCTCTAATTATGTGTTTGTGAGTTTGTTGGTGTGTGTGGTGTGTGGGCGTGTGTGCTTGTGTGTAAAACAAGCACTGAGGTGTAAAATAAATGCAGGATTGCAACGGCCTTCTTTAAAATAAGAAGCAACTTTATCACATTTGAAGCCCAGTGAAGAATCTGCCTGCTACTTAACCTACAATTAATTGAAATGTGAAAAATTCAGGCCTAGAAAAACAAAGCCAACATACATACTGAATCTAATCAGTCTGTCTCACCTGTTTTCTAACCAATCCTTTAAATAAACCTAAATGGCCAGCGTAAAACATCAGTTGTTCTAAACGAGTGGACGGATGTCCCCTGTCATGGGCTGTGTAAAATACATGGAGGATCCGGCACTGATTGTTATCTAGAATGACTTCGGCCTGAACTACTATTGGAGAATTGTTGCTGATATACTGCGGTTCTTATACCAGTAAACTGGAATGAAGGTAATTTCAGGCTGCAAAGGAATAAATTGATTTTACTAACTGGTTTTTGGAAAACACTGCCATGAAAAATTATCAATATGTTCATAAAGGCATCTACATATCTCTTCACAAGGGTTTTACTTAATGGGGGAGGTGGTGAGGTCTGGATATAACTGAACTGTCCATTAGTAGGTAGAACAATATAATGGGAATCTGAGTGCACATTCCGGTTTGAACTCAATCTAGGTAACATGGATTCATCTCTGTGTAATAGGCCTGCTTCTGAAAAACACAATGTAGAGCTCCAAAAGCAGAATGATACTCTCAGAATACCATGTTATGTTTGTAAATAGATAGACAGATAGATATACAGAAATCAAAAATCTGAAAACGGTCTGGAAGTGTACATTTCAATAACTTACAATGTCAGTAGTGGGGGATTAATAGCAGATCAAGAAGACTGTATCTGCATGCGAAATGGTTCAATTTTTGAAAGAGTTTTTTAAATGAAAATGGACAAAAAATTGAAAGGGTTACAGTAAGTGTTGAGGAGTGACTTGACAAAAGGAGCACAGAGGTGAGAAAGAATTAAGTAGAGTTCAATAGAACCAGGTATAATTTCTGTACACATGACTCCATGAACAGGAGCAAAGGGGACACTTAAAGAAATCATAGGACTAAGGAGAGATCAGGATTAGGAGGCTTTGTACTAGTCTAGAAATGCTGACCTGAAAACCAACTAAAGTTCTCAACTCCTTCTTCTGAGGAACATTAGCTGTGCCGTGCTTTTCAAAAATGACTTGTCATGACTGATTTATGCCCATGTTAGCAACTCTTCTGAAATTACTTTGAAAGTAGACTCATGTGAGAGTTTCTCTTTAGAGATAATTCAAATTACTTGCATAGGAAGTGGCAGCAGGTCTGGGGATGTTGTAGCTCAGTGGCAGTGACCTTGCCTAGCTTGGGGCTGGCCTGCCATGGACTTTCACCCCAAACACTTGCAAGAAAAGAGAAGGAAGGGAAGGGAGAGAGAAAGTTGGAAGGGAGGAAGGCAAAGTTGGAGGGATGGAGGGAGGTAGAAAAGAAGGAAGAAGAAAAGGAGAAAAACCAGGAAGGGAGGAAGGAAGGTAGGAAATAGGGAGAGCACAAGGGCAGGGAAAGGACTGAGTCACTCAAACAAAAGGCAAGGGACACAAAGACCAATATCGGCCATAAAAGCTGTTTGAACAGTTTAGTCAGCTTTAGAATTTGAGTGACATCAAACTGAATGTTATTATGACTGGATGGAATCTTCCTACTAACCCCGCCTTGGCCTGGCCTAAACCAAATCAAGGGGTGGGTGGCATGGAGAGGAATTCTCTCTGGCTGGAGTGGGAGGGACCTAAACCTGTGGCACTTGAGGATGCACTGGGTAGGGAAGCGGACAAGACTCCCCTGATGGGCAGTTGAGCACAACAAGGCTCCTGGGAGCCTTTGATCATGGCTCCCACCGCCATACGCCCACCACCCACCATACGCCCAGCCCCTGAAGGGGATCACAGTGGTCTGCTCCGTTGCCTAGTGCAGGTTGGAGTTCCTGACCAAACACCTGAGTGTCCACAGCCTGTGTTGGCCTGCCTGGGCAGGCTGTGGTTGTGGTGGCAAGAGCCAAAGCTGTGTTGGCGTGATGGAGGAGCCAAGGGCTGCCTCTCAGCCATACTAGTGGGTGGTTCTGGAAGAAGCACCCAGGGTTGTGGCAGCATTGTCCGAAGACATGAAGCCAGGCCATCTTCCTTATGGCTTTCCTTGGGAGTTGGTGATGTGTACAGCTCTTGGATTTTCCGCTGTTCTCTCACTTTTCTGGAGAGGTTTTCAGTCGGTTCGTAGCAGGCTTTACGTGGGAAGAGAAAAAAGGCTGGCTCTAAATCTTGCTGGACTTATTGAGGCAAAATGTGGACTTCTTGAAAAAGTGAGCCTTGTTGAAAAAGAACATGAAGCCTTAGAATCATCTTTAAAGGATTGCAGGTTTGAGAAGGGTTCAAGGGAAGCACGACAGCTGGAGGCAACCGACGAAAAGCTGCATAGGTCCGAATCCAGCAATGGCGTTGAAGTGCTCTTTCTAGAAGAAGAGCTCAAAGCACAGAAGGCTCAACATGGTCAACAGGATAAAACGATGGCGCATCTATCAAGAAGGATACAGTCCCTCCAAGGTGAATCTGAATCCCTCAGATCACAAATAGCTGAAGCTAAAACAAACTGGAGACTCTTTCAAGTGAATGAGGAAGAACTGAAGCTGGCAATCAAAGAGGTTTTGAATGAAGGATCCCTACTTCCGCAAATGCAGAGACCAACAATACAAGGAGAAGCTGAAGCACAGAGGGAACAAGGAGGTGTCCAATATAAAGCAAAAATCATATTAGAGGACTCTAAAGTAGCTGGAGAACAAGTTCTAAGGGACACAGAAAATCACATGGAGTCTCTGAGTGAATGCTTGCTGAAGATGATGGATAGGTCTTCTCCAAGCCTGGGAGCCCAAAGGGATGGTGGTCACCTGGAACTGGGAAAGACGAGTGAACCCGAAATTGGTGCTCACTTGGAGGATGAGTCCAAAGGAGCTTTGAGGAACCTGGTTTATGGTGATAAGCTAAAGGCCTCCTTAGATATCTTGGAAGGAGGAAGAATTCAAAAATGTACTTTCTCATCTGAAGTGGAGAAAACCACGGAAGACCTTACAGAACACCTTAAAAGTCTGCAGACTGAACAGGCATCCTTGCAGTCAGAAAATGCACAGCTGCAAAGTGAGAATGAGACCCTACAGAAGAACTTTAAAGTCATGATGGAACGCTATCAAGAAAATATGATGAAACTGCACAGGAAATTAAGAGTGGAGGAAAACTACCGTGTGGAGCAAGAGGAGAAACTTTCCAAAGTCGAAGAAAAGATGAGCCATACAATAAAAGAGCTGGAGACCTACAGAAAGAGAGCCCAATATCTTGAAGAACAATTGCAGAGTACCATTCATTCCTGTCTGGGGAAGATTATTTCCTCTGAGAAAGAAGCACATGCTAGTGAGTTGGCAGCTCGGATTGCTGAAAGAAACCTCAGTTATTTCAGGAAACAAAATGCACGCAACAGACAAAAATTAACTGAGAAGGAGCTTAGATTTGAACTTGTAGAAAAAGATCCCTATGATGCACTGGATGTTTCCAACTCAGCAATGGGCAGAAAGCCTTCTCCAAATGGGCCCTCACCAATAGGTCACCCTTCATCTGAAAGGAGACCTCCTCATTTGGAAAAGAGTGGTCCACTCACACTCTCACCTTTCACTCCAGTGGGAGGAGGAGGAGGGTCAAGGGGCCCTGGAGAATCCTCTGCACCATGCGACTAGCAGTAAAGGAAGAGAATCCAGCTGTCATAAGTTCACTGATTTTCAGAGAGCACCTTCTCAGACTGGGCCCCTCTCTCCTCCAGGGGAACAGGCCAGCAGGCTGATGATCCCTCCGCCAGGCCAACCATATTCTTCTGATGCACGTCTTCCTCTACAAAGGCAAGATAGGTTTTACTCAAATTGTGGTAGAGCATCGGGACCAGCAGAACACAGAATTCCTAATATGCCTCCTTTGGACTCTGATGTGCCTGATTCACCTCTCCATGCTGAAAACCAAGCAACTGGCTCTGGCTCTGTGTTGGCACCTTTCCCTCCAGTCAGAGGTGCCTTGCTTCCAGTTGACCCAAGGAGTCAGTTCATGAGAAGAGGACCTTTTTTTTCCTCCACCTCTCCCAGGAAACTTGTCTGGGAACCTGGAGATTATGTTCCACCTGACCCGCCACCCACTCCATTTCCAATGCGAAGTGTCTATGCAGGGAGGGGGTTTTCCTCACAATCTTCCCCCAAGAGCTGGAATTCAGCCCTCTACACCCCCATTCTGAAAGTACAAGTGAGTTCCCTGAAGGGTTCCTTCCACCTGCAAATGAGCCTGTTACTCAACATCCAAAACCAAACAAGAAACCTCATGCTGTTGCTCTCTCTTCAAATGTAATTTGACTTATCTCTCATTTTTAGTTTTTAAGTAACTGCTTTTACTTCAGTAATTGACTATACTTTGGCTCCAATTGAAGCTCAACGAAACAATAATCCTTAAGATACTATTTTGTAAATAAAGATGGTTTACGTAGGAATCTTACGAGTAAATTATTCCTATTTTATGTCATTCCAGAGAACAGCATTTAATCTGATGAAGCCACTCTTACATAAACAAGAATGGGAGTTCTAGGTACTTGTAATCTAGCTGATGGAAATATCTTTTAAACTCCCAACAAAGAAGTGTACTTAGTATGACTGTAGCAAATGTAAAGTGACTTTAGGCTTAATGAAAAAGTGTCACAGATTTAGAGACTGGTTGGGCATTTCAGCTAGTTTTTCCATATCAGAATAACTAGAGCATGGGAGGACTAAAGGAGAGAACACAACTAAACATGTCACGGAAACAGGAGATCTCAACTACAAAGAAAAATGAAGACCTCTTTTTTATATTGGTTGCTTAAAACCTTACATAGCTCTTGAGATACCATATTTCCTACATTAGACTCAAGTGAGTTATGAACTCCCATTTTGACCCCATATTCAGATTGCACAATCACATTGTTTACACATCCACGTTTTTACTACTCATCATCTTCTTCTATTTCTCCTCCTCCTCCTCCTCTTCCTCCTCCTCCTGATACCTTTAATTCATTCATCATACACTCATGCATTGGTTCATTCATTCCTTTCACACATGGTGTTGGGGTTCCAACTCAGGACCTTTGAAAGTGTCAAGCCAGCACTCTAGTGCTGAGCCAAAACCCCAGCACCTGTCTTTTGGATTTTATGACTGTTTATATGAAATTCAGAATCGCATTCTGCTATGGTTCACTGATATGTGGATTGACCAAGTCCTTGTTTTCTGGGAGACTTTTGGAAAATATACATGAATTATTAGGAGATTGAAATGAAGAAACAAAGAGGAAATTCCCCAATTTCTTATTCTTAGATTCCATACTCTGACTCTGCCTACCTACTGTAAAAACTTTTAAACTCTTACTCCCCATTTCTATATCATTGCCAACAAGTGAACATTCACTGCCCTGCAACAAACCAGAGAACTCACATTGAACAATGTTTCCCCAGTAGAGACCAAGACACAATACTTATTAAAAAAATACCCTAGTTATGAATTAGTAGGTAAAGCTTTATTTGAGTGTTAAATGTGCTCTAATTATGTGTTTGTGTGTTTGTTGGTGTGTGTGGTGTGTGGGCGTGTGTGCTTGTGTGTAAAACAAGCACTGAGGTGTAAAATAAATGCAGGATTGCAACGGCCTTCTTAAAAATAAGAAGCAACTTTATCACATTTGAAGCCCAGTGAGGAATCTGCCTGATGCTTAACATACAATTAATTGAAATGTGAAAAATTCAGGCCTAGAAAAATAAAGCCAACATACATACTGAATCTAATCAGTCTGTCTCACCTGTTTTCTAACCACTCCTTTAAATAAACGTAAATGGCCAGCGTAAAACATCAGTTGTTCTAAACGAGTGGACGGATGTCCCCTGTCATGGGCTGTGTAAAATACATGGAGGATCCGGCACTGATTGTTATCTAGAATGACTTCGGCCTGAACTACTATTGGAGAATTGTTGCTGATATACTGCGGTTCTTATACCAGTAAACTGGAATGAAGGTAATTTCAGGCTGCAAAGGAATAAATTGATTTTACTAACTGGTTTTTGGAAAACACTGCCATGAAAAATTATCAATATGTTCATAAAGGCATCTACATATCTCTTCACAAGGGTTTTACTTAATGGGGGAGGTGGTGAGGTCTGGATATAACTGAACTGTCCATTAGTAGGTAGAACAATATAATGGGAATCTGAGTGCACATTCCGGTTTGAACTCAATCTAGGTAACATGGATTCATCTCTGTGTAATAGGCCTGCTTCTGAAAAACACAATGTAGAGCTCCAAAAGCAGAACGATACTCTCAGAATACCATGTTATGTTTGTAAATAGATAGACAGATAGATATACAGAAATCAAAAATCTGAAAACGGTCTGGAAGTGTACATTTCAATAACTTACAATGTCAGTAGTGGGGGATTAATAGCAGATCAAGAAGACTGTATCTGCATGCGAAATGGTTCAATTTTTGAAAGAGTTTTTTAAATGAAAATGGACAAAAAATTGAAAGGGTTACAGTAAGTGTTGAGGAGTGACTTGACAAAAGGAGCACAGAGGTGAGAAAGAATTAAGTAGAGTTCAATAGAACCAGGTATAATTTCTGTACACATGACTCCATGAACAGGAGCAAAGGGGACACTTAAAGAAATCATAGGACTAAGGAGAGATCAGGATTAGGAGGCTTTGTACTAGTCTAGAAATGCTGACCTGAAAACCAACTAAAGTTCTCAACTCCTTCTTCTGAGGAACATTAGCTGTGCCGTGCTTTTCAAAAATGACTTGTCATGACTGATTTATGCCCATGTTAGCAACTCTTCTGAAATTACTTTGAAAGTAGACTCATGTGAGAGTTTCTCTTTAGAGATAATTCAAATTACTTGCATAGGAAGTGGCAGCAGGTCTGGGGATGTTGTAGCTCAGTGGCAGTGACCTTGCCTAGCTTGGGGCTGGCCTGCCATGGACTTTCACCCCAAACACTTGCAAGAAAAGAGAAGGAAGGGAAGGGAGAGAGAAAGTTGGAAGGGAGGAAGGCAAAGTTGGAGGGATGGAGGGAGGTAGAAAAGAAGGAAGAAGAAAAGGAGAAAAACCAGGAAGGGAGGAAGGAAGGTAGGAAATAGGGAGAGCACAAGGGCAGGGAAAGGACTGAGTCACTCAAACAAAAGGCAAGGGACACAAAGACCAATATAGGCCATAAAAGCTGTTTGAACAGTTTAGTCAGCTTTAGAATTTGAGTGACATCAAACTGAATGTTATTATGACTGGATGGAATCTTCCTACTAACCCCGCCTTGGCCTGGCCTAAACCAAATCAAGGGGTGGGTGGCATGGAGAGGAATTCTCTCTGGCTGGAGTGGGAGGGACCTAAACCTGTGGCACTTGAGGATGCACCGGGTAGGGAAGCGGACAAGACTCCCCTGATGGGAAGTTGAGCACAACAAGGCTCCTGGGAGCCTTTGATCATGGCTCCCACCGCCATACGCCCACCACCCACCATACGCCCAGCCCCTGAAGGGGATCACAGTGGTCTGCTCCGTTGCCTGGTGCAGGTTGGAGTTCCTGACCAAACACCTGAGTGTCCACAGCCTGTGTTGGCCTGCCTGGGCAGGCTGTGGTTGTGGTGGCAAGAGCCAAAGCTGTGTTGGCGTGATGGAGGAGCCAAGGGCTGCCTCTCAGCCATACTAGTGGGTGGTTCTGGAAGAAGCACCCAGGGTTGTGGCAGCATTGTCCGAAGACATGAAGCCAGGCCATCTTCCTTATGGCTTTCCTTGGGAGTTGGTGATGTGTACAGCTCTTGGATTTTCCGCTGTTCTCTCACTTCTCTGGAGAGGTTTTCAGTCGGTTCGTAGCAGGCTTTACGTGGGAAGAGAAAAAAGGCTGGCTCTAAATCTTGCTGGACTTATTGAGGCAAAATGTGGACTTCTTGAAAAAGTGAGCCTTGTTGAAAAAGAACATGAAGGCTTAGAATCATCTTTAAAGGATTGCAGGTTTGAGAAGGGTTCAAGGGAAGCACGACAGCTGGAGGCAACCGACGAAAAGCTGCATAGGTCCGAATCCAGCAATGGCGTTGAAGTGCTCTTTCTAGAAGAAGAGCTCAAAGCACAGAAGGCTCAACATGGTCAACAGGATGAAACGATGGCGCATCTATCAAGAAGGATACAGTCCCTCCAAGGTGAATCTGAATCCCTCAGATCACAAATAGCTGAAGCTAAAACAAACTGGAGACTCTTTCAAGTGAATGAGGAAGAACTGAAGCTGGCAATCAAAGAGGTTTTGAATGAAGGATCCCTACTTCCGCAAACGCAGAGACCAACAATACAAGGAGAAGCTGAAGCACAGAGGGAACAAGGAGGTGTCCAATATAAAGCAAAAATCATATTAGAGGACTCTAAAGTAGCTGGAGAAAAGTTCTAAGGGACACAGAAAATCACATGGAGTCTCTGGGTGAATGCTTGCTGAAGATGATGGATAGGTCTTCTACAAGCCTGGGAGCCCAAAGGGATGGTGGTCACCTGGAACTGGGAAAGACGAGTGAACCCGAAATTGGTGCTCACTTGGAGGATGAGTCCAAAGGAGCTTTGAGGAACCTGGTTTATGGTGATAAGCTAAAGGCCTCCTTAGATATCTTGGAAGGAGGAAGAATTCAAAAATGTACTTTCTCATCTGAAGTGGAGAAAACCACGGAAGACCTTACAGAACACCTTAAAAGTCTGCAGACTGAACAGGCATCCTTGCAGTCAGAAAATGCACAGCTGCAAAGTGAGAATGAGACCCTACAGAAGAACTTTAAAGTCATGATGGAACGCTATCAAGAAAATATGATGAAACTGCACAGGAAATTAAGAGTGGAGGAAAACTACCGTGTGGAGCAAGAGGAGAAACTTTCCAAAGTCGAAGAAAAGATGAGCCATACAATAAAAGAGCTGGAGACCTACAGAAAGAGAGCCCAATATCTTGAAGAACAATTTCAGAGTACCATTCATTCCTGTCTGGGGAAGATTATTTCCTCTGAGAAAGAAGCACATGCTAGTGAGTTGGCAGCTCGGATTGCTGAAAGAAACCTCAGTTATTTCAGGAAACAAAATGCACGCAACAGACAAAAATTAACTGAGAAGGAGCTTAGATTTGAACTTGTAGAAAAAGATCCCTATGATGCACTGGATGTTTCCAACTCAGCAATGGGCAGAAAGCCTTCTCCAAATGGGCCCTCACCAATAGGTCACCCTTCATCTGAAAGGAGACCTCCTCATTTGGAAAAGAGTGGTCCACTCACACTCTCACCTTTCACTCCAGTGGGAGGAGGAGGAGGGTCAAGGGGCCCTGGAGAATCCTCTGCACCATGCGACTAGCAGTAAAGGAAGAGAATCCAGCTGTCATAAGTTCACTGATTTTCAGAGAGCACCTTCTCAGACTGGGCCCCTCTCTCCTCCAGGGGAACAGGCCAGCAGGCTGATGATCCCTCCGCCAGGCCAACCATATTCTTCTGATGCACGTCTTCCTCTACAAAGGCAAGATAGGTTTTACTCAAATTGTGGTAGAGCATCGGGACCAGCAGAACACAGAATTCCTAATATGCCTCCTTTGGACTCTGATGTGCCTGATTCACCTCTCCATGCTGAAAACCAAGCAACTGGCTCTGGCTCTGTGTTGGCACCTTTCCCTCCAGTCAGAGGTGCCTTGCTTCCAGTTGACCCAAGGAGTCAGTTCATGAGAAGAGGACCTTTTTTTTCCTCCACCTCTCCCAGGAAACTTGTCTGGGAACCTGGAGATTATGTTCCACCTGACCCGCCACCCACTCCATTTCCAATGCGAAGTGTCTATGCAGGGAGGGGGTTTTCCTCACAATCTTCCCCCAAGAGCTGGAATTCAGCCCTCTACACCCCCATTCTGAAAGTACAAGTGAGTTCCCTGAAGGGTTCCTTCCACCTGCAAATGAGCCTGTTACTCAACATCCAGAACCAAACAAGAAACCTCATGCTGTTGCTCTCTCTTCAAATGTAATTTGACTTATCTCTCATTTTTAGTTTTTAAGTAACTGCTTTTACTTCAGTAAATGACTATACTTTGGCTCCAATTGAAGCTCAACGAAACAATAATCCTTAAGATACTATTTTGTAAATAAAGATGGTTTACGTAGGAATCTTACGAGTAAATTATTCCTATTTTATGTCATTCCAGAGAACAGCATTTAATCTGATGAAGCCACTCTTACATAAACAAGAATGGGAGTTCTAGGTACTTGTAATCTAGCTGATGGAAATATCTTTTAAACTCCCAACAAAGAAGTGTACTTAGTATGACTGTAGCAAATGTAAAGTGACTTTAGGCTTAATGAAAACGTGTCACAGATTTAGAGACTGGTTGGGCATTTCAGCTAGTTTTTCCATATCAGAATAACTAGAGCATGGGAGGACTAAAGGAGAGAACACAACTAAACATGTCACGGAAACAGGAGATCTCAACTACAAAGAAAAATGAAGACCTCTTTTTTATATTGGTTGCTTAAAACCTTACATAGCTCTTGAGATACCATATTTCCTACATTAGACTCAAGTGAGTTATGAACTCCCATTTTGACCCCATATTCAGATTGCACAATCACATTGTTTACACATCCACGTTTTTACTACTCATCATCTTCTTCTATTTCTCCTCCTCCTCCTCCTCTTCCTCCTCCTCCTGATACCTTTAATTCATTCATCATACACTCATGCATTGGTTCATTCATTCCTTTCACACATGGTGTTGGGGTTCCAACTCAGGATCTTTGAAAGTGTCAAGCCAGCACTCTAGTGCTGAGCCAAAACCCCAGCACCTGTCTTTTGGATTTTATGACTGTTTATATGAAATTCAGAATCGCATTCTGCTATGGTTCACTGATATGTGGATTGACCAAGTCCTTGTTTTCTGGGAGACTTTTGGAAAATATACATGAATTATTAGGAGATTGAAATGAAGAAACAAAGAGGAAATTCCCCAATTTCTTATTCTTAGATTCCATACTCTGACTCTGCCTACCTACTGTAAAAACTTTTAAACTCTTACTCCCCATTTCTATATCATTGCCAACAAGTGAACATTCACTGCCCTGCAACAAACCAGAGAACTCACATTGAACAATGTTTCCCCAGTAGAGACCAAGACACAATACTTATTAAAAAAATACCCTAGTTATGAATTAGTAGGTAAAGCTTTATTTGAGTGTTAAATGTGCTCTAATTATGTGTTTGTGTGTTTGTTGGTGTGTGTGGTGTGTGGGCGTGTGTGCTTGTGTGTAAAACAAGCACTGAGGTGTAAAATAAATGCAGGATTGCAACGGCCTTCTTAAAAATAAGAAGCAACTTTATCACATTTGAAGCCCAGTGAGGAATCTGCCTGATGCTTAACATACAATTAATTGAAATGTGAAAAATTCAGGCCTAGAAAAATAAAGCCAACATACATACTGAATCTAATCAGTCTGTCTCACCTGTTTTCTAACCACTCCTTTAAATAAACGTAAATGGCCAGCGTAAAACATCAGTTGTTCTAAACGAGTGGACGGATGTCCCCTGTCATGGGCTGTGTAAAATACATGGAGGATCCGGCACTGATTGTTATCTAGAATGACTTCGGCCTGAACTACTATTGGAGAATTGTTGCTGATATACTGCGGTTCTTATACCAGTAAACTGGAATGAAGGTAATTTCAGGCTGCAAAGGAATAAATTGATTTTACTAACTGGTTTTTGGAAAACACTGCCATGAAAAATTATCAATATGTTTATAAAGGCATCTACATATCTCTTCACAAGGGTTTTACTTAATGGGGGAGGTGGTGAGGTCTGGATATAACTGAACTGTCCATTAGTAGGTAGAACAATATAATGGGAATCTGAGTGCACATTCCGGTTT
This sequence comes from Callospermophilus lateralis, assembly GCF_048772815.1. Classification (NCBI taxonomy): domain Eukaryota; kingdom Metazoa; phylum Chordata; class Mammalia; order Rodentia; family Sciuridae; genus Callospermophilus; species Callospermophilus lateralis. The sequence goes on from NW_027513032.1 coordinate 102,135, forward strand.
GAACTCAATCTAGGTAACATGGATTCATCTCTGTGTAATAGGCCTGCTTCTGAAAAACACAATGTAGAGCTCCAAAAGCAGAACGATACTCTCAGAATACCATGTTATGTTTGTAAATAGATAGACAGATAGATATACAGAAATCAAAAATCTGAAAACGGTCTGGAAGTGTACATTTCAATAACTTACAATGTCAGTAGTGGGGGATTAATAGCAGATCAAGAAGACTGTATCTGCATGCGAAATGGTTCAATTTTTGAAAGAGTTTTTTAAATGAAAATGGACAAAAAATTGAAAGGGTTACAGTAAGTGTTGAGGAGTGACTTGACAAAAGGAGCACAGAGGTGAGAAAGAATTAAGTAGAGTTCAATAGAACCAGGTATAATTTCTGTACACATGACTCCATGAACAGGAGCAAAGGGGACACTTAAAGAAATCATAGGACTAAGGAGAGATCAGGATCAGGAGGGTTTGTACTAGTCTAGAAATGCTGACCTGAAAACCAACTAAAGTTCTCAACTCCTTCTTCTGAGGAACATTAGCTGTGCCGTGCTTTTCAAAAATGACTTGTCATGACTGATTTATGCCCATGTTAGCAACTCTTCTGAAATTACTTTGAAAGTAGACTCATGTGAGAGTTTCTCTTTAGAGATAATTCAAATTACTTGCATAGGAAGTGGCAGCAGGTCTGGGGATGTTGTAGCTCAGTGGCAGTGACCTTGCCTAGCTTGGGGCTGGCCTGCCATGGACTTTCACCCCAAACACTTGCAAGAAAAGAGAAGGAAGGGAAGGGAGAGAGAAAGTTGGAAGGGAGGAAGGCAAAGTTGGAGGGATGGAGGGAGGTAGAAAAGAAGGAAGAAGAAAAGGAGAAAAACCAGGAAGGGAGGAAGGAAGGTAGGAAATAGGGAGAGCACAAGGGCAGGGAAAGGACTGAGTCACTCAAACAAAAGGCAAGGGACACAAAGACCAATATCGGCCATAAAAGCTGTTTGAACAGTTTAGTCAGCTTTAGAATTTGAGTGACATCAAACTGAATGTTATTATGACTGGATGGAATCTTCCTACTAACCCCGCCTTGGCCTGGCCTAAACCAAATCAAGGGGTGGGTGGCATGGAGAGGAATTCTCTCTGGCTGGAGTGGGAGGGACCTAAACCTGTGGCACTTGAGGATGCACTGGGTAGGGAAGCGGACAAGACTCCCCTGATGGGCAGTTGAGCACAACAAGGCTCCTGGGAGCCTTTGATCATGGCTCCCACCGCCATACGCCCACCACCCACCATACGCCCAGCCCCTGAAGGGGATCACAGTGGTCTGCTCCGTTGCCTAGTGCAGGTTGGAGTTCCTGACCAAACACCTGAGTGTCCACAGCCTGTGTTGGCCTGCCTGGGCAGGCTGTGGTTGTGGTGGCAAGAGCCAAAGCTGTGTTGGCGTGATGGAGGAGCCAAGGGCTGCCTCTCAGCCATACTAGTGGGTGGTTCTGGAAGAAGCACCCAGGGTTGTGGCAGCATTGTCCGAAGACATGAAGCCAGGCCATCTTCCTTATGGCTTTCCTTGGGAGTTGGTGATGTGTACAGCTCTTGGATTTTCCGCTGTTCTCTCACTTTTCTGGAGAGGTTTTCAGTCGGTTCGTAGCAGGCTTTACGTGGGAAGAGAAAAAAGGCTGGCTCTAAATCTTGCTGGACTTATTGAGGCAAAATGTGGACTTCTTGAAAAAGTGAGCCTTGTTGAAAAAGAACATGAAGCCTTAGAATCATCTTTAAAGGATTGCAGGTTTGAGAAGGGTTCAAGGGAAGCACGAAAGTTGGAGGCAACCAACGAAAAGCTGCATAGGTCCGAATCCAGCAATGGCGTTGAAGTGCTCTTTCTAGAAGAAGAGCTCAAAGCACAGAAGGCTCAACATGGTCAACAGGATGAAACGATGGCGCATCTATCAAGAAGGATACAGTCCCTCCAAGGTGAATCTGAATCCCTCAGATCACAAATAGCTGAAGCTAAAACAAACTGGAGACTCTTTCAAGTGAATGAGGAAGAACTGAAGCTGGCAATCAAAGAGGTTTTGAATGAAGGATCCCTACTTCCGCAAATGCAGAGACCAACAATACAAGGAGAAGCTGAAGCACAGAGGGAACAAGGAGGTGTCCAATATAAAGCAAAAATCATATTAGAGGACTCTAAAGTAGCTGGAGAACAAGTTCTAAGGGACACAGAAAATCACATGGAGTCTCTGAGTGAATGCTTGCTGAAGATGATGGATAGGTCTTCTCCAAGCCTGGGAGCCCAAAGGGATGGTGGTCACCTGGAACTGGGAAAGACGAGTGAACCCGAAATTGGTGCTCACTTGGAGGATGAGTCCAAAGGAGCTTTGAGGAACCTGGTTTATGGTGATAAGCTAAAGGCCTCCTTAGATATCTTGGAAGGAGGAAGAATTCAAAAATGTACTTTCTCATCTGAAGTGGAGAAAACCACGGAAGACCTTACAGAACACCTTAAAAGTCTGCAGACTGAACAGGCATCCTTGCAGTCAGAAAATGCACAGCTGCAAAGTGAGAATGAGACCCTACAGAAGAACTTTAAAGTCATGATGGAACGCTATCAAGAAAATATGATGAAACTGCACAGGAAATTAAGAGTGGAGGAAAACTACCGTGTGGAGCAAGAGGAGAAACTTTCCAAAGTCGAAGAAAAGATGAGCCATACAATAAAAGAGCTGGAGACCTACAGAAAGAGAGCCCAATATCTTGAAGAACAATTTCAGAGTACCATTCATTCCTGTCTGGGGAAGATTATTTCCTCTGAGAAAGAAGCACATGCTAGTGAGTTGGCAGCTCGGATTGCTGAAAGAAACCTCAGTTATTTCAGGAAACAAAATGCACGCAACAGACAAAAATTAACTGAGAAGGAGCTTAGATTTGAACTTGTAGAAAAAGATCCCTATGATGCACTGGATGTTTCCAACTCAGCAATGGGCAGAAAGCCTTCTCCAAATGGGCCCTCACCAATAGGTCACCCTTCATCTGAAAGGAGACCTCCTCATTTGGAAAAGAGTGGTCCACTCACACTCTCACCTTTCACTCCAGTGGGAGGAGGAGGAGGGTCAAGGGGCCCTGGAGAATCCTCTGCACCATGCGACTAGCAGTAAAGGAAGAGAATCCAGCTGTCATAAGTTCACTGATTTTCAGAGAGCACCTTCTCAGACTGGGCCCCTCTCTCCTCCAGGGGAACAGGCCAGCAGGCTGATGATCCCTCCGCCAGGCCAACCATATTCTTCTGATGCACGTCTTCCTCTACAAAGGCAAGATAGGTTTTACTCAAATTGTGGTAGAGCATCGGGACCAGCAGAACACAGAATTCCTAATATGCCTCCTTTGGACTCTGATGTGCCTGATTCACCTCTCCATGCTGAAAACCAAGCAACTGGCTCTGGCTCTGTGTTGGCACCTTTCCCTCCAGTCAGAGGTGCCTTGCTTCCAGTTGACCCAAGGAGTCAGTTCATGAGAAGAGGACCTTTTTTTTCCTCCACCTCTCCCAGGAAACTTGTCTGGGAACCTGGAGATTATGTTCCACCTGACCCGCCACCCACTCCATTTCCAATGCGAAGTGTCTATGCAGGGAGGGGGTTTTCCTCACAATCTTCCCCCAAGAGCTGGAATTCAGCCCTCTACACCCCCATTCTGAAAGTACAAGTGAGTTCCCTGAAGGGTTCCTTCCACCTGCAAATGAGCCTGTTACTCAACATCCAGAACCAAACAAGAAACCTCATGCTGTTGCTCTCTCTTCAAATGTAATTTGACTTATCTCTCATTTTTAGTTTTTAAGTAACTGCTTTTACTTCAGTAATTGACTATACTTTGGCTCCAATTGAAGCTCAATGAAACAATAATCCTTAAGATACTATTTTGTAAATAAAGATGGTTTACGTAGGAATCTTACGAGTAAATTATTCCTATTTTATGTCATTCCAGAGAACAGCATTTAATCTGATGAAGCCACTCTTACATAAACAAGAATGGGAGTTCTAGGTACTTGTAATCTAGCTGAAGGAAATATCTTTTAAACTCCCAACAAAGAAGTGTACTTAGTATGACTGTAGCAAATGTAAAGTGACTTTAGGCTTAATGAAAAAGTGTCACTGATTTAGAGACTGGTTGGGCATTTCAGCTAGTTTTTCCATATCAGAATAACTAGAGCATGGGAGGACTAAAGGAGAGAACACAACTAAACATGTCACGGAAACAGGAGATCTCAACTACAAAAAAAATGAAGACCTCTTTTTTATATTGGTTGCTTAAAACCTTACATAGCTCTTGAGATACCATATTTCCTACATTAGACTCAAGTGAGTTATGAACTCCCATTTTGACCCCATATTCAGATTGCACAATCACATTGTTTACACATCCACGTTTTTACTACTCATCATCTTCTTCAATTTCTCCTCCTCCTCCTCCTCTTCCTCCTCCTCCTGATACCTTTAATTCATTCATCATACACTCATGCATTGGTTCATTCATTCCTTTCACACATGGTGTTGGGGTTCCAACTCAGGACCTTTGAAAGTGTCAAGCCAGCACTCTAGTGCTGAGCCAAAACCCCAGCACCTGTCTTTTGGATTTTATGACTGTTTATATGAAATTCAGAATCGCATTCTGCTATGGTTCACTGATATGTGGATTGACCAAGTCCTTGTTTTCTGGGAGACTTTTGGAAAATATACATGAATTATTAGGAGATTGAAATGAAGAAACAAAGAGGAAATTCCCCAATTTCTTATTCTTAGATTCCATACTCTGACTCTGCCTACCTACTGTAAAAACTTTTAAACTCTTACTCCCCATTTCTATATCATTGCCAACAAGTGAACATTCACTGCCCTGCAACAAACCAGAGAACTCACATTGAACAATGTTTCCCCAGTAGAGACCAAGACACAATACTTATTAAAAAAATACCCTAGTTATGAATTAGTAGGTAAAGCTTTATTTGAGTGTTAAATGTGCTCTAATTATGTGTTTGTGTGTTTGTTGGTGTGTGTGGTGTGTGGGCGTGTGTTCTTGTGTGTAAAACAAGCACTGAGGTGTAAAATAAATGCAGGATTGCAACGGCCTTCTTAAAAATAAGAAGCAACTTTATCACATTTGAAGCCCAGTGAGGAATGTGCCTGATGCTTAACATACAATTAATTGAAATGTGAAAAATTCAGGCCTAGAAAAACAAAGCCAACATACATACTGAATCTAATCATTCTGTCTCACCTGTTTTCTAACCACTCCTTTAAATAAACGTAAATGGCCAGCGTAAAACATCAGTTGTTCTAAACGAGTGGACGGATGTCCCCTGTCATGGGCTGTGTAAAATACATGGAGGATCCGGCACTGATTGTTATCTAGAATGACTTTGGCCTGAACTACTATTGGAGAATTGTTGCTGATATACTGCGGTTCTTATACCAGTAAACTGGAATGAAGGTAATTTCAGGCTGCAAAGGAATAAATTGATTTTACTAACTGGTTTTTGGAAAACACTGCCATGAAAAATTATCAATATGTTCATAAAGGCATCTACATATCTCTTCACAAGGGTTTTACTTAATGGGGGAGGTGGTGAGGTCTGGATATAACTGAACTGTCCATTAGTAGGTAGAACAATATAATGGGAATCTGAGTGCACATTCCGGTTTGAACTCAATCTAGGTAACATGGATTCATCTCTGTGTAATAGGCCTGCTTCTGAAAAACACAATGTAGAGCTCCAAAAGCAGAACGATACTCTCAGAATACCATGTTATGTTTGTAAATAGATAGACAGATAGATATACAGAAATCAAAAATCTGAAAACGGTCTGGAAGTGTACATTTCAATAACTTACAATGTCAGTAGTGGGGGATTAATAGCAGATCAAGAAGACTGTATCTGCATGCCAAATGGTTCAATTTTTGAAAGAGTTTTTTAAATGAAAATGGACAAAAAATTGAAAGGGTTACAGTAAGTGTTGAGGAGTGACTTGGCAAAAGGAGCACAGAGGTGAGAAAGAATTAAGTAGAGTTCAATAGAACCAGGTATAATTTCTGTACACATGACTCCATGAACAGGAGCAAAGGGGACACTTAAAGAAATCATAGGACTAAGGAGAGATCAGGATCAGGAGGGTTTGTACTAGTCTAGAAATGCTGACCTGAAAACCAACTAAAGTTCTCAACTCCTTCTTCTGAGGAACATTAGCTGTGCCGTGCTTTTCAAAAATGACTTGTCATGACTGATTTATGCCCATGTTAGCAACTCTTCTGAAATTACTTTGAAAGTAGACTCATGTGAGAGTTTCTCTTTAGAGATAATTCAAATTACTTGCATAGGAAGTGGCAGCAGGTCTGGGGATGTTGTAGCTCAGTGGCAGTGACCTTGCCTAGCTTGGGGCTGGCCTGCCATGGACTTTCACCCCAAACACTTGCAAGAAAAGAGAAGGAAGGGAAGGGAGAGAGAAAGTTGGAAGGGAGGAAGGCAAAGTTGGAGGGATGGAGGGAGGTAGAAAAGAAGGAAGAAGAAAAGGAGAAAATCCAGGAAGGGAGGAAGGAAGGTAGGAAATAGGGAGAGCACAAGGGCAGGGAAAGGACTGAGTCACTCAAACAAAAGGCAAGGGACACAAAGACCAATATCGGCCATAAAAGCTGTTTGAACAGTTTAGTCAGCTTTAGAATTTGAGTGACATCAAACTGAATGTTATTATGACTGGATGGAATCTTCCTACTAACCCCGCCTTGGCCTGGCCTAAACCAAATCAAGGGGTGGGTGGCATGGAGAGGAATTCTCTCTGGCTGGAGTGGGAGGGACCTAAACCTGTGGCACTTGAGGATGCACCGTGTAGGGAAGCGGACAAGACTGCCCTGATGGGCATTTGAGCACAACAAGGCTCCTGGGAGCCTTTGATCATGGCTCCCACCGCCATACGCCCACCACCCACCATACGCCCAGCCCCTGAAGGGGATCACAGTGGTCTGCTCCGTTGCCTGGTGCAGGTTGGAGTTCCTGACCAAACACCTGAGTGTCCACAGCCTGTGTTGGCCTGCCTGGGCAGGCTGTGGTTGTGGTGGCAAGAGCCAAAGCTGTGTTGGCGTGATGGAGGAGCCAAGGGCTGCCTCTCAGCCATACTAGTGGGTGGTTCTGGAAGAAGCACCCAGGGTTGTGGCAGCATTGTCCGAAGACATGAAGCCAGGCCATCTTCCTTATGGCTTTCCTTGGGAGTTGGTGATGTGTACAGCTCTTGGATTTTCCGCTGTTCTCTCACTTTTCTGGAGAGGTTTTCAGTCGGATCGTAGCAGGCTTTACGTGGGAAGAGAAAAAAGGCTGGCTCTAAATCTTGCTGGACTTATTGAGGCAAAATGTGGACTTCTTGAAAAAGTGAGCCTTGTTGCAAAAGAACATGAAGGCTTAGAATCACCTTTAAAGGATTGCAGGTTTGAGAAGGGTTCAAGGGAAGCACGACAGCTGGAGGCAACCGACGAAAAGCTGCATAGGTCCGAATCCAGCCATGGCGTTGAAGTGCTCTTTCTAGAAGAAGAGCTCAAAGCACAGAAGGCTCAACATGGTCAAGAGGATGAAACGATGGCGCACCTATCAAGAAGGATACAGTCCCTCCAAGGTGAATCTGAATCACTCAGATCACAAATAGCTGAAGCTAAAACAAACTGGAGACTCTTTCAAGTGAATGAGGAAGAACTGAAGCTGGCAATCAAAGAGGTTTTGAATGAAGGATCCCTACTTCCGCAAACGCAGAGACCAACAATACAAGGAGAAGCTGAAGCACAGAAGGAACAAGGAGGTGTCCAATATAAAGCAAAAATCATATTAGAGGACTCTAAAGTAGCTGGAGAACAAGTTCTAAGGGACACAGAAAATCACATGGAGTCTCTGGGTGAATGCTTGCTGAAGATGATGGATAGGTCTTCTCCAAGCCTGGGAGCCCAAAGGGATGGTGGTCACCTGGAACTGGGAAAGACGAGTGAACCCGAAATTGGTGCTCACTTGGAGGATGAGTCCAAAGGAGCTTTGAGGAACCTGGTTGATGGTGATAAGCTAAAGGCCTCCTTAGAAATCTTGGAAGGAGGAAGAATTCAAAAATGTACTTTCTCATCTGAAGTGGAGAAAACCACGGAAGACCTTACAGAACACCTTAAAAGTCTGCAGACTGAACAGGCATCCTTGCAGTCAGAAAATGCACAGCTGCAAAGTGAGAATGAGACCCTACAGAAGAACTTTAAAGTCATGATGGAACGCTATCAAGAAAATATGATGAAACTGCACAGGAAATTAAGAGTGGAGGAAAACTACCGTGTGGAGCAAGAGGAGAAACTTTCCAAAGTCGAAGAAAAGATGAGCCATACAATAAAAGAGCTGGAGACCTACAGAAAGAGAGCCCAATATCTTGAAGAACAATTGCAGAGTACCATTCATTCCTGTCTGGGGAAGATTATTTCCTCTGAGAAAGAAGCACATGCTAGTGAGTTGGCAGCTCGGATTGCTGAAAGAAACCTCAGTTATTTCAGGAAACAAAATGCACGCAACAGACAAAAATTAACTGAGAAGGAGCTTAGATTTGAACTTGTAGAAAAAGATCCCTATGATGCACTGGATGTTTCCAACTCAGCAATGGGCAGAAAGCCTTCTCCAAATGGGCCCTCACCAATAGGTCACCCTTCATCTGAAAGGAGACCTCCTCATTTGGAAAAGAGTGGTCCACTCACACTCTCACCTTTCACTCCAGTGGGAGGAGGAGGAGGGTCAAGGGGCCCTGGAGAATCCTCTGCACCATGCGACTAGCAGTAAAGGAAGAGAATCCAGCTGTCATAAGTTCACTGATTTTCAGAGAGCACCTTCTCAGACTGGGCCCCTCTCTCCTCCAGGGGAACAGGCCAGCAGGCTGATGATCCCTCCGCCAGGCCAACCATATTCTTCTGATGCACGTCTTCCTCTACAAAGGCAAGATAGGTTTTACTCAAATTGTGGTAGAGCATCGGGACCAGCAGAACACAGAATTCCTAATATGCCTCCTTTGGACTCTGATGTGCCTGATTCACCTCTCCATGCTGAAAACCAAGCAACTGGCTCTGGCTCTGTGTTGGCACCTTTCCCTCCAGTCAGAGGTGCCTTGCTTCCAGTTGACCCAAGGAGTCAGTTCATGAGAAGAGGACCTTTTTTTTCCTCCACCTCTCCCAGGAAACTTGTCTGGGAACGTGGAGATTATGTTCCACCTGACCCGCCACCCACTCCATTTCCAATGCGAAGTGTCTATGCAGGGAGGGGGTTTTCCTCACAATCTTCCCCCAAGAGCTGGAATTCAGCCCTCTACACCCCCATTCTGAAAGTACAAGTGAGTTCCCTGAAGGGTTCCTTCCACCTGCAAATGAGCCTGTTACTCAACATCCAGAACCAAACAAGAAACCTCATGCTGTTGCTCTCTCTTCAAATGTAATTTGACTTATCTCTCATTTTTAGTTTTTAAGTAACTGCTTTTACTTCAGTAATTGACTATACTTTGGCTCCAATTGAAGCTCAATGAAACAATAATCCTTAAGATACTATTTTGTAAATAAAGATGGTTTACGTAGGAATCTTACGAGTAAATTATTCCTATTTTATGTCATTCCAGAGAACAGCATTTAATCTGATGAAGCCACTCTTACATAAACAAGAATGGGAGTTCTAGGTACTTGTAATCTAGCTGATGGAAATATCTTTTAAACTCCCAACAAAGAAGTGTACTTAGTATGACTGTAGCAAATGTAAAGTGACTTTAGGCTTAATGAAAAAGTGTCACTGATTTAGAGACTGGTTGGGCATTTCAGCTAGTTTTTCCATATCAGAATAACTAGAGCATGGGAGGACTAAAGGAGAGAACACAACTAAACATGTCACGGAAACAGGAGATCTCAACTACAAAGAAAAATGAAGACCTCTTTTTTATATTGGTTGCTTAAAACCTTACATAGCTCTTGAGATACCATATTTCCTACATTAGACTCAAGTGAGTTATGAACTCCCATTTTGACCCCATATTCAGATTGCACAATCACATTGTTTACACATCCACGTTTTTACTACTCATCATCTTCTTCTATTTCTCCTCCTCCTCCTCCTCTTCCTCCTCCTCCTGATACCTTTAATTCATTCATCATACACTCATGCATTGGTTCATTCATTCCTTTCACACATGGTGTTGGGGTTCCAACTCAGGACCTTTGAAAGTGTCAAGCCAGCACTCTAGTGCTGAGCCAAAACCCCAGCACCTGTCTTTTGGATTTTATGACTGTTTATATGAAATTCAGAATCGCATTCTGCTATGGTTCACTGATATGTGGATTGACCAAGTCCTTGTTTTCTGGGAGACTTTTGGAAAATATACATGAATTATTAGGAGATTGAAATGAAGAAACAAAGAGGAAATTCCCCAATTTCTTATTCTTAGATTCCATACTCTGACTCTGCCTACCTACTGTAAAAACTTTTAAACTCTTACTCCCCATTTCTATATCATTGCCAACAAGTGAACATTCACTGCCCTGCAACAAACCAGAGAACTCACATTGAACAATGTTTCCCCAGTAGAGACCAAGACACAATACTTTTTAAAAAAATACCCTAGTTATGAATTAGTAGGTAAAGCTTTATTTGAGTGTTAAATGTGCTCTAATTATGTGTTTGTGTGTTTGTTGGTGTGTGTGGTGTGTGGGCGTGTGTTCTTGTGTGTAAAACAAGCACTGAGGTGTAAAATAAATGCAGGATTGCAACGGCCTTCTTAAAAATAAGAAGCAACTATATCACATTTGAAGCCCAGTGAGGAATCTGCCTGATGCTTAACATACAATTAATTGAAATGTGAAAAATTCAGGCCTAGAAAAACAAAGCCAACATACATACTGAATCTAATCATTCTGTCTCACCTGTTTTCTAACCACTCCTTTAAATTAACGCAAATGGCCAGCGTAAAACATCAGTTGTTCTAAACGAGTGGACGGATGTCCCCTGTCATGGGCTGTGTAAAATACACGGAGGATCCGGCACTGATTGTTATCTAGAATGACTTCGGCCTGAACTACTATTGGAGAATTGTTGCTGATATACTGCGGTTCTTATACCAGTAAACTGGAATGAAGGTAATTTCAGGCTGCAAAGGAATAAATTGATTTTACTAACTGGTTTTTGGAAAACACTGCCATGAAAAATTATCAATATGTTCATAAAGGCATCTACATATCTCTTCACAAGGGTTTTACTTAATGGGGGAGGTGGTGAGGTCTGGATATAACTGAACTGTCCATTAGTAGGTAGAACAATATAATGGGAATCTGAGTGCACATTCCGGTTTGAACTCAATCTAGGTAACATGGATTCATCTCTGTGTAATAGGCCTGCTTCTGAAAAACACAATGTAGAGCTCCAAAAGCAGAACGATACTCTCAGAATACCATGTTATGTTTGTAAATAGATAGACAGATAGATATACAGAAATAAAAAATCTGAAAACGGTCTGGAAGTGTACATTTCAATAAATTACAATGTCAGTAGTGGGGGATTAATAGCAGATCAAGAAGACTGTATCTGCATGCCAAATGGTTCAATTTTTGAAAGAGTTTTTTAAATGAAAATGGACAAAAAATTGAAAGGGTTACAGTAAGTGTTGAGGAGTGACTTGGCAAAAGGAGCACAGAGGTGAGAAAGAATTAAGTAGAGTTCAATAGAACCAGGTATAATTTCTGTACACATGACTCCATGAACAGGAGCAAAGGGGACACTTAAAGAAATCATAGGACTAAGGAGAGATCAGGATCAGGAGGGTTTGTACTAGTCTAGAAATGCTGACCTGAAAACCAACTAAAGTTCTCAACTCCTTCTTCTGAGGAACATTAGCTGTGCCGTGCTTTTCAAAAATGACTTGTCATGACTGATTTATGCCCATGTTAGCAACTCTTCTGAAATTACTTTGAAAGTAGACTCATGTGAGAGTTTCTCTTTAGAGATAATTCAAATTACTTGCATAGGAAGTGGCAGCAGGTCTGGGGATGTTGTAGCTCAGTGGCAGTGACCTTGCCTAGCTTGGGGCTGGCCTGCCATGGACTTTCACCCCAAACACTTGCAAGAAAAGAGAAGGAAGGGAAGGGAGAGAGAAAGTTGGAAGGGAGGAAGGCAAAGTTGGAGGGATGGAGGGAGGTAGAAAAGAAGGAAGAAGAAAAGGAGAAAATCCAGGAAGGGAGGAAGGAAGGTAGGAAATAGGGAGAGCACAAGGGCAGGGAAAGGACTGAGTCACTCAAACAAAAGGCAAGGGACACAAAGACCAATATCGGCCATAAAAGCTGTTTGAACAGTTTAGTCAGCTTTAGAATTTGAGTGACATCAAACTGAATGTTATTATGACTGGATGGAATCTTCCTACTAACCCCGCCTTGGCCTGGCCTAAACCAAATCAAGGGGTGGGTGGCATGGAGAGGAATTCTCTCTGGCTGGAGTGGGAGGGACCTAAACCTGTGGCACTTGAGGATGCACCGTGTAGGGAAGCGGACAAGACTCCCCTGATGGGCATTTGAGCACAACAAGGCTCCTGGGAGCCTTTGATCATGGCTCCCACCGCCATACGCCCACCACCCACCATACGCCCAGTCCCTGAAGGGGATCACAGTGGTCTGCTCCGTTGCCTGGTGCAGGTTGGAGTTCCTGACCAAACACCTGAGTGTCCACAGCCTGTGTTGGCCTGCCTGGGCAGGCTGTGGTTGTGGTGGCAAGAGCCAAAGCTGTGTTGGCGTGATGGAGGAGCCAAGGGCTGCCTCTCAGCCATACTAGTGGGTGGTTCTGGAAGAAGCACCCAGGGTTGTGGCAGCATTGTCCGAAGACATGAAGCCAGGCCATCTTCCTTATGGCTTTCCTTGGGAGTTGGTGATGTGTACAGCTCTTGGATTTTCCGCTGTTCTCTCACTTTTCTGGAGAGGTTTTCAGTCGGTTCGTAGCAGGCTTTACGTGGGAAGAGAAAAAAGGCTGGCTCTAAATCTTGCTGGACTTATTGAGGCAAAATGTGGACTTCTTGAAAAAGTGAGCCTTGTTGAAAAAGAACATGAAGGCTTAGAATCACCTTTAAAGGATTGCAGGTTTGAGAAGGGTTCAAGGGAAGCACGACAGCTGGAGGCAACCGACGAAAAGCTGCATAGGTCCGAATCCAGCCATGGCGTTGAAGTGCTCTTTCTAGAAGAAGAGCTCAAAGCACAGAAGGCTCAACATGGTCAAGAGGATGAAACGATGGCGCACCTATCAAGAAGGATACAGTCCCTCCAAGGTGAATCTGAATCCCTCAGATCACAAATAGCTGAAGCTAAAACAAACTGGAGACTCTTTCAAGTGAATGAGGAAGAACTGAAGCTGGCAATCAAAGAGGTTTTGAATGAAGGATCCCTACTTCCGCAAACGCAGAGACCAACAATACAAGGAGAAGCTGAAGCACAGAGGGAACAAGGAGGTGTCCAATATAAAGCAAAAATCATATTAGAGGACTCTAAAGTAGCTGGAGAACAAGTTCTAAGGGACACAGAAAATCACATGGAGTCTCTGGGTGAATGCTTGCTGAAGATGATGGATAGGTCTTCTCCAAGCCTGGGAGCCCAAAGGGATGGTGGTCACCTGGAACTGGGAAAGACGAGTGAACCCGAAATTGGTGCTCACTTGGAGGATGAGTCCAAAGGAGCTTTGAGGAACCTGGTTGATGGTGATAAGCTAAAGGCCTCCTTAGAAATCTTGGAAGGAGGAAGAATTCAAAAATGTACTTTCTCATCTGAAGTGGAGAAAACCACGGAAGACCTTACAGAACACCTTAAAAGTCTGCAGACTGAACAGGCATCCTTGCAGTCAGAAAATGCACAGCTGCAAAGTGAGAATGAGACCCTACAGAAGAACTTTAAAGTCATGATGGAACGCTATCAAGAAAATATGATGAAACTGCACAGGAAATTAAGAGTGGAGGAAAACTACCGTGTGGAGCAAGAGGAGAAACTTTCCAAAGTCGAAGAAAAGATGAGCCATACAATAAAAGAGCTGGAGACCTACAGAAAGAGAGCCCAATATCTTGAAGAACAATTGCAGAGTACCATTCATTCCTGTCTGGGGAAGATTATTTCCTCTGAGAAAGAAGCACATGCTAGTGAGTTGGCAGCTCGGATTGCTGAAAGAAACCTCAGTTATTTCAGGAAACAAAATGCACGCAACAGACAAAAATTAACTGAGAAGGAGCTTAGATTTGAACTTGTAGAAAAAGATCCCTATGATGCACTGGATGTTTCCAACTCAGCAATGGGCAGAAAGCCTTCTCCAAATGGGCCCTCACCAATAGGTCACCCTTCATCTGAAAGGAGACCTCCTCATTTGGAAAAGAGTGGTCCACTCACACTCTCACCTTTCACTCCAGTGGGAGGAGGAGGAGGGTCAAGGGGCCCTGGAGAATCCTCTGCACCATGCGACTAGCAGTAAAGGAAGAGAATCCAGCTGTCATAAGTTCACTGATTTTCAGAGAGCACCTTCTCAGACTGGGCCCCTCTCTCCTCCAGGGGAACAGGCCAGCAGGCTGATGATCCCTCCGCCAGGCCAACCATATTCTTCTGATGCACGTCTTCCTCTACAAAGGCAAGATAGGTTTTACTCAAATTGTGGTAGAGCATCGGGACCAGCAGAACACAGAATTCCTAATATGCCTCCTTTGGACTCTGATGTGCCTGATTCACCTCTCCATGCTGAAAACCAAGCAACTGGCTCTGGCTCTGTGTTGGCACCTTTCCCTCCAGTCAGAGGTGCCTTGCTTCAGTTGACCCAAGGAGTCAGTTCATGAGAAGAGGACCTTTTTTTTCCTCCACCTCTCCCAGGAAACTTGTCTGGGAACCTGGAGATTATGTTCCACCTGACCCGCCACCCACTCCATTTCCAATGCGAAGTGTCTATGCAGGGAGGGGGTTTTCCTCACAATCTTCCCCCAAGAGCTGGAATTCAGCCCTCTACACCCCCATTCTGAAAGTACAAGTGAGTTCCCTGAAGGGTTCCTTCCACCTGCAAATGAGCCTGTTACTCAACATCCAGAACCAAACAAGAAACCTCATGCTGTTGCTCTCTCTTCAAATGTAATTTGACTTATCTCTCATTTTTAGTTTTTAAGTAACTGCTTTTACTTCAGTAATTGACTATACTTTGGCTCCAATTGAAGCTCAATGAAACAATAATCCTTAAGATACTATTTTGTAAATAAAGATGGTTTACGTAGGAATCTTACGAGTAAATTATTCCTATTTTATGTCATTCCAGAGAACAGCATTTAATCTGATGAAGCCACTCTTACATAAACAAGAATGGGAGTTCTAGGTACTTGTAATCTAGCTGATGGAAATATCTTTTAAACTCCCAACAAAGAAGTGTACTTAGTATGACTGTAGCAAATGTAAAGTGACTTTAGGCTTAATGAAAAAGTGTCACTGATTTAGAGACTGGTTGGGCATTTCAGCTAGTTTTTCCATATCAGAATAACTAGAGCATGGGAGGACTAAAGGAGAGAACACAACTCAACATGTCACGGAAACAGGAGATCTCAACTACAAAGAAAAATGAAGACCTCTTTTTTATATTGGTTGCTTAAAACCTTACATAGCTCTTGAGATACCATATTTCCTACATTAGACTCAAGTGAGTTATGAACTCCCATTTTGACCCCATATTCAGATTGCACAATCACATTGTTTACACATCCACGTTTTTACAAAATGCCATATTAGTAACTGTTGTATTCTGCTACCTTTTCTGGCCTCTACTATATCCCCTCTCCTGCCCTTCCATCTTCTCTCTCTATCCAGTCTGCTGTAATTGAACGTTTGGGAATTGGAAACCACACTTTAAACTCACTCTCCTCCCCTTTTTCCCTTCTGTCAAATTACTCATCATCTTCTTCTATTTCTCCTCCTCCTCCTCCTCTTCCTCCTCCTCCTGATACCTTTAATTCATTCATCATACACTCATGCATTGGTTCATTCATTCCTTTCACACATGGTGTTGGGGATCCAACTCAGGACCTTTGAAAGTGTGAAGCCAGCACTCTAGTGCTGAGCCAAAACCCCAGCACCTGTCTTTTGGATTTTATGACTGTTTATATGAAATTCAGAATTGCATTCTACTATGGTTCACTGATATGTGGATTGACCTAGTCCTTGTTTTCTGGGAGACTTTTGGAAAATATACATGAATTATTAGGAGATTGAAATGAAGAAACAAAGAGGAAATTCCCCAATTTCTTATTCTTAGATTCATACTCTGACTCTGCCTACCTACTCTAAAAACTTTTAAACTCTTACTCCCCATTTCTATATCATTGCCAACAAGTGAACATTCACTGCCCTACAACAAACCAGAGAACTCACATTGAACAATGTTTCCCCAGTAGAGACCAAGACACAATACTTATTAAAAAAATACCCTAGTTATGAATTAGTAGGTAAAGCTTTATTTGAGTGTTAAATGTGCTCTAATTATGTGTTTGTGTGTTTGTTGGTGTGTGTGGTGTGTGGGCGTGTGTGCTTGTGTGTAAAACAAGCACTGAGGTGTAAAATAAATGCAGGATTGCAACGGCCTTCTTAAAAATAAGAAGCAACTTTATCACATTTGAAGCCCAGTGAAGAATCTGCCTGCTACTTAACCTACAATTAATTGAAATGTGAAAAATTCAGGCCTAGAAAAACAAAGCCAACATACATACTGAATCTAATCAGTCTGTCTCACCTGTTTTCTAACCACTCCTTTAAATAAACCTAAATGGCCAGCGTAAAACATCAGTTGTTCTAAACGAGTGGACGGATGTCCCCTGTCATGGGCTGTGTAAAATACATGGAGGATCCGGCACTGATTGTTATCTAGAATGACTTCTGCCTGAACTACTATTGGAGAATTGTTGCTGATATACTTCGGTTCTTATACCAGTAAACTGGAATGAAGGTAATTTCAGGCTGCAAAGGAATAAATTGATTTTACTAACTGGTTTTTGGAAAACACTGCCATGAAAAATTATCAATATGTTCATAAAGGCATCTTCATGTCTCTTCACAAGGGTTTTACTTAATGGGGGAGGTGGTGAGGTCTGGATATAACTGAACTGTCCATTAGTAGGTACAACAATATAATGGGAATCTGAGTGCACATTCCGGTTTGAACTCAATCTAGGTAACATGGATTCATCTCTGTGTAATAGGCCTGCTTCTGAAAAACACAATGTAGAGCTCCAAAAGCAGAACGATACTCTCAGAATACCATGTTATGTTTGTAAATAGATAGACAGATAGATATACAGAAATCAAAAATCTGAAAACGGTCTGGAAGTGTACATTTCAATAACTTACAATGTCAGTAGTGGGGGATTAATAGCAGATCAAGAAGACTGTATCTGCATGCGAAACGGTTCAATTTTTGAAAGAGTTTTTTAAATGAAAATGGACAAAAAATTGAAAGGGTTACAGTAAGTGTTGAGGAGTGATTGGCAAAAGGAGCACAGAGGTGAGAAAGAATTAAGTAGAGTTCAATAGAACCAGGTATAATTTCTGTACACATGACTCCATGAACAGGAGCAAAGGGGACACTTAAAGAAATCATAGGACTAAGGAGAGATCAGGATTAGGAGGGTTTGTACTAGTCTAGAAATGCTGACCTGAAAACCAACTAAAGTTCTCAACTCCTTCTTCTGAGGAACATTAGCTGTGCCGTGCTTTTCAAAAATGACTTGTCATGACTGATTTATGCCCATGTTAGCAACTCTTCTGAAATTACTTTGAAAGTAGACTCATGTGAGAGTTTCTCTTTAGAGATAATTCAAATTACTTGCATAGGAAGTGGCAGCAGGTCTGGGGATGTTGTAGCTCAGTGGCAGTGACCTTGCCTAGCTTGGGGCTGGCCTGCCATGGACTTTCACCCCAAACACTTGCAAGAAAAGAGAAGGAAGGGAAGGGAGAGAGAAAGTTGGAAGGGAGGAAGGCAAAGTTGGAGGGATGGAGGGAGGTAGAAAAGAAGGAAGAAGAAAAGGAGAAAATCCAGGAAGGGAGGAAGGAAGGTAGGAAATAGGGAGAGCACAAGGGCAGGGAAAGGACTGAGTCACTCAAACAAAAGGCAAGGGACACAAAGACCAATATAGGCCATAAAAGCTGTTTGAACAGTTTAGTCAGCTTTAGAATTTGAGTGACATCAAACTGAATGTTATTATGACTGGATGGAATCTTCCTACTAACCCCGCCTTGGCCTGGCCTAAACCAAATCAAGGGGTCGGTGGCATGGAGAGGAATTCTCTCTGGCTGGAGTGGGAGGGACCTAAACCTGTGGCACTTGAGGATGCACCGGGTAGGGAAGCGGACAAGACTCCCCTGATGGGCAGTTGAGCACAACAAGGCTCCTGGGAGCCTTTGATCATGGCTCCCACCGCCATACGCCCACCACCCACCATACGCCCAGCCCCTGAAGGGGATCACAGTGGTCTGCTCCGTTGCCTGGTGCAGGTTGGAGTTCCTGACCAAACACCTGAGTGTCCACAGCGTGTGTTGGCCTGCCTGGGCAGGCTGCGGTTGTGGTGGCAAGAGCCAAAGCTGTGTTGGCGTGATGGAGGAGCCAAGGGCTGCCTCTCAGCCATACTAGTGGGTGGTTCTGGAAGAAGCACCCAGGGTTGTGGCAGCATTGTCCGAAGACATGAAGCCAGGCCATCTTCCTTATGGCTTTCCTTGGGAGTTGGTGATGTGTACAGCTCTTGGATTTTCCGCTGTTCTCTCACTTTTCTGGAGAGGTTTTCAGTCGGTTCGTAGCAGGCTTTACGTGGGAAGAGAAAAAAGGCTGGCTCTAAATCTTGCTGGACTTATTGAGGCAAAATGTGGACTTCTTGAAAAAGTGAGCCTTGTTGAACAAGAACATGAAGGCTTAGAATCATCTTTAAAGGATTGCAGGTTTGAGAAGGGTTCAAGGGAAGCACGACAGCTGGAGGCAACCGACGAAAAGCTGCATAGGTCCGAATCCAGCCATGGCGTTGAAGTGCTCTTTCTAGATGAAGAGCTCAAAGCACAGAAGGCTCAACATGGTCAAGAGGATGAAACGATGGCGCACCTATCAAGAAGGATACAGTCCCTCCAAGGTGAATCTGAATCCCTCAGATCACAAATAGCTGAAGCTAAAACAAACTGGAGACTCTTTCAAGTGAATGAGGAAGAACTGAAGCTGGCAATCAAAGAGGTTTTGAATGAAGGATCCCTACTTCCGCAAACGCAGAGACCAACAATACAAGGAGAAGCTGAAGCACAGAGGGAACAAGGAGGTGTCCAATATAAAGCAAAAATCATATTAGAGGACTCTAAAGTAGCTGGAGAACAAGTTCTAAGGGACACAGAAAATCACATGGAGTCTCTGGGTGAATGCTTGCTGAAGATGATGGATAGGTCTTCTCCAAGCCTGGGAGCCCAAAGGGATGGTGGTCACCTGGAACTGGGAAAGACGAGTGAACCCGAAATTGGTGCTCACTTGGAGGATGAGTCCAAAGGAGCTTTGAGGAACCTGGTTGATGGTGATAAGCTAAAGGCCTCCTTAGAAATCTTGGAAGGAGGAAGAATTCAAAAATGTACTTTCTCATCTGAAGTGGAGAAAACCACGGAAGACCTTACAGAACACCTTAAAAGTCTGCAGACTGAACAGGCATCCTTGCAGTCAGAAAATGCACAGCTGCAAAGTGAGAATGAGACCCTACAGAAGAACTTTAAAGTCATGATGGAACGCTATCAAGAAAATATGATGAAACTGCACAGGAAATTAAGAGTGGAGGAAAACTACCGTGTGGAGCAAGAGGAGAAACTTTCCAAAGTCGAAGAAAAGATGAGCCATACAATAAAAGAGCTGGAGACCTACAGAAAGAGAGCCCAATATCTTGAAGAACAATTGCAGAGTACCATTCATTCCTGTCTGGGGAAGATTATTTCCTCTGAGAAAGAAGCACATGCTAGTGAGTTGGCAGCTCGGATTGCTGAAAGAAACCTCAGTTATTTCAGGAAACAAAATGCACGCAACAGACAAAAATTAACTGAGAAGGAGCTTAGATTTGAACTTGTAGAAAAAGATCCCTATGATGCACTGGATGTTTCCAACTCAGCAATGGGCAGAAAGCCTTCTCCAAATGGGCCCTCACCAATAGGTCACCCTTCATCTGAAAGGAGACCTCCTCATTTGGAAAAGAGTGGTCCACTCACACTCTCACCTTTCACTCCAGTGGGAGGAGGAGGAGGGTCAAGGGGCCCTGGAGAATCCTCTGCACCATGCGACTAGCAGTAAAGGAAGAGAATCCAGCTGTCATAAGTTCACTGATTTTCAGAGAGCACCTTCTCAGACTGGGCCCCTCTCTCCTCCAGGGGAACAGGCCAGCAGGCTGATGATCCCTCCGCCAGGCCAACCATATTCTTCTGATGCACGTCTTCCTCTACAAAGGCAAGATAGGTTTTACTCAAATTGTGGTAGAGCATCAGGACCAGCAGAACACAGAATTCCTAATATGCCTCCTTTGGACTCTGATGTGCCTGATTCACCTCTCCATGCTGAAAACCAAGCAACTGGCTCTGGCTCTGTGTTGGCACCTTTCCCTCCAGTCAGAGGTGCCTTGTTTCCAGTTGACCCAAGGAGTCAGTTCATGAGAAGAGGACCTTTTTTTTCCTCCACCTCTCCCAGGAAACTTGTCTGGGAACCTGGAGATTATGTTCCACCTGACCCGCCACCCACTCCATTTCCAATGCGAAGTGTCTATTCAGGGAGGGCGTTTTCCTCACAATCTTCCCCCAAGAGCTGGAATTCAGCCCTCTACACCCCCATTCTGAAAGTACAAGTGAGTTCCCTGAAGGGTTCCTTCCACCTGCAAATGAGCCTGTTACTCAACATCCAGAACCAAACAAGAAACCTCATGCTGTTGCTCTCTCTTCAAATGTAATTTGACTTATCTCTCATTTTTAGTTTTTAAGTAACTGCTTTTACTTCAGTAATTGACTATACTTTGGCTCCAATTGAAGCTCAATGAAACAATAATCCTTAAGATACTATTTTGTAAATAAAGATGGTTTACGTAGGAATCTTACGAGTAAATTATTCCTATTTTATGTCATTCCAGAGAACAGCATTTAATCTGATGAAGCCACTCTTACATAAACAAGAATGGGAGTTCTAGGTACTTGTAATCTAGCTGATGGAAATATCTTTTAAACTCCCAACAAAGAAGTGTACTTAGTATGACTGTAGCAAATGTAAAGTGACTTTAGGCTTAATGAAAAAGTGTCACTGATTTAGAGACTGGTTGGGCATTTCAGCTAGTTTTTCCATATCAGAATAACTAGAGCATGGGAGGACTAAAGGAGAGAACACAACTCAACATGTCACGGAAACAGGAGATCTCAACTACAAAGAAAAATGAAGACCTCTTTTTTATATTGGTTGCTTAAAACCTTACATAGCTCTTGAGATACCATATTTCCTACATTAGACTCAAGTGAGTTATGAACTCCCATTTTGACCCCATATTCAGATTGCACAATCACATTGTTTACACATCCACGTTTTTACTACTCATCATCTTCTTCTATTTCTCCTCCTCCTCCTCCTCTTCCTCCTCCTCCTGATACCTTTAATTCATTCATCATACACTCATGCATTGGTTCATTCATTCCTTTCACACATGGTGTTGGGGATCCAACACAGGACCTTTGAAAGTGTGAAGCCAGCACTCTAGTGCTGAGCCAAAACCCCAGCACCTGTCTTTTGGATTTTATGACTGTTTATATGAAATTCAGAATCGCATTCTGCTATGGTTCACTGATATGTGGATTGACCAAGTCCTTGTTTTCGGGGAGACTTTTGGAAAATATACATGAATTATTAGGAGATTGAAATGAAGAAACAAAGAGGAAATTCCCCAATTTCTTATTCTTAGATTCCATACTCTGACTCTGCCTACCTACTGTAAAAACTTTTAAACTCTTACTCCCCATTTCTATATCATTGCCAACAAGGGAACATTCACTGCCCTGCAACAAACCAGAGAACTCACATTGAACAATGTTTCCCCAGTAGAGACCAAGACACAATACTTATTAAAAAAATACCCTAGTTATGAATTAGTAGGTAAAGCTTTATTTGAGTGTTAAATGTGCTCTAATTATGTGTTTGTGTGTTTGTTGGTGTGTGTGGTGTGTGGGCGTGTGTGCTTGTGTGTAAAACAAGCACTGAGGTGTAAAATAAATGCAGGATTGCAACGGCCTTCTTAAAAATAAGAAGCAACTTTATCACATTTGAAGCCCAGTGAAGAATCTGCCTGCTACTTAACCTACAATTAATTGAAATGTGAAAAATTCAGGCCTAGAAAAACAAAGCCAACATACATACTGAATCTAATCAGTCTGTCTCACCTGTTTTCTAACCACTCCTTTAAATAAACGTAAATGGCCAGCGTAAAACATCAGTTGTTCTAAACGAGTGGACGGATGTCCCCTGTCATGGGCTGTGTAAAATACATGGAGGATCCGGCAGTGATTGTTATCTAGAATGACTTCGGCCTGAACTACTATTGGAGAATTGTTGCTGATATACTGCGGTTCTTATACCAGTAAACTGGAATGAAGGTAATTTCAGGCTGCAAAGAAATAAATTGATTTTACTAACTGGTTTTTGGAAAACACTGCCATGAAAAATTATCAATATGTTCAAAAAGGCATCTACATATCTCTTCACAAGGGTTTTACTTAATGGGGGAGGTGGTGAGGTCTGGATATAACTGAACTGTCCATTAGTAGGTAGAACAATATAATGGGAATCTGAGTGCACATTCCGGTTTGAACTCAATCTAGGTAACATGGATTCATCTCTGTGTAATAGGCCTGCTTCTGAAAAACACAATGTAGAGCTCCAAAAGCAGAACGATACTCTCAGAATACCATGTTATGTTTGTAAATAGATAGACAGATAGATATACAGAAATCAAAAATCTGAAAACGGTCTGGAAGTGTACATTTCAATAACTTACAATGTCAGTAGTGGGGGATTAATAGCAGATCAAGAAGACTGTATCTGCATGCGAAACGGTTCAATTTTTGAAAGAGTTTTTTAAATGAAAATGGACAATAAATTGAAAGGGTTACAGTAAGTGTTGAGGAGTGACTTGACAAAAGGAGCACAGAGGTGAGAAAGAATTAAGTAGAGTTCAATAAAACCAGGTATAATTTCTGTACACATGACTCCATGAACAGGAGCAAAGGGGACACTTAAAGAAATCATAAGACTAAGGAGAGATCAGGATTAGGAGGGTTTGTACTAGTCTAGAAATGCTGACCTGAAAACCAACTAAAGTTCTCAACTCCTTCTTCTGAGGAACATTAGCTGTGCCGTGCTTTTCAAAAATGACTTGTCATGACTGATTTATGCCCATGTTAGCAACTCTTCTGAAATTACTTTGAAAGTAGACTCATGTGAGAGTTTCTCTTTAGAGAAAATTCAAATTACTTGCATAGGAAGTGGCAGCAGGTCTGGGGATGTTGTAGCTCAGTGGCAGTGACCTTGCCTAGCTTGGGGCTGGCCTGCCATGGACTTTCACCCCAAACACTTGCAAGAAAAGAGAAGGAAGGGAAGGGAGAGAGAAAGTTGGAAGGGAGGAAGGCAAAGTTGGAGGGATGGAGGGAGGTAGAAAAGAAGGAAGAAGAAAAGGAGAAAAACCAGGAAGGGAGGAAGGAAGGTAGGAAATAGGGAGAGCACAAGGGCAGGGAAAGGACTGAGTCACTCAAACAAAAGGCAAGGGACACAAAGACCAATATAGGCCATAAAAGCTGTTTGAACAGTTTAGTCAGCTTTAGAATTTGAGTGACATCAAACTGAATGTTATTATGACTGGATGGAATCTTCCTACTAACCCCGCCTTGGCCTGGCCTAAACCAAATCAAGGGGTGGGTGGCATGGAGAGGAATTCTCTCTGGCTGGAGTGGGAGGGACCTAAACCTGTGGCACTTGAGGATGCACCGGGTAGGGAAGCGGACAAGATTCCCCTGATGGGCAGTTGAGCACAACAAGGCTCCTGGGAGCCTTTGATCATGGCTCCCACCGCCATACGCCCACCACCCACCATACGCCCAGCCCCTGAAGGGGATCACAGTGGTCTGCTCCGTTGCCTGGTGCAGGTTGGAGTTCCTGACCAAACACCTGAGTGTCCACAGCCTGTGTTGGCCTGCCTGGGCAGGCTGTGGTTGTGGTGGCAAGAGCCAAAGCTGTGTTGGCGTGATGGAGGAGCCAAGGGCTGCCTCTCAGCCATACTAGTGGGTGGTTCTGGAAGAAGCACCCAGGGTTGTGGCAGCATTGTCCGAAGACATGAAGCCAGGCCATCTTCCTTATGGCTTTCCTTGGGAGTTGGTGATGTGTACAGCTCTTGGATTTTCCGCTGTTCTCTCACTTTTCTGGAGAGGTTTTCAGTCGGTTCGTAGCAGGCTTTACGTGGGAAGAGAAAAAAGGCTGGCTCTAAATCTTGCTGGACTTATTGAGGCAAAATGTGGACTTCTTGAAAAAGTGAGCCTTGTTGAACAAGAACATGAAGGCTTAGAATCATCTTTAAAGGATTGCAGGTTTGAGAAGGGTTCAAGGGAAGCACGACAGCTGGAGGCAACCGACGAAAAGCTGCATAGGTCCGAATCCAGCCATGGCGTTGAAGTGCTCTTTCTAGATGAAGAGCTCAAAGCACAGAAGGCTCAACATGGTCAACAGGATGAAACGATGGCGCATCTATCAAGAAGGATACAGTCCCTCCAAGGTGAATCTGAATCCCTCAGACCACAAATAGCTGAAGCTAAAACAAACTGGAGACTCTTTCAAGTGAATGAGGAAGAACTGAAGCTGGCAATCAAAGAGGTTTTGAATGAAGGATCCCTACTTCCGCAAACGCAGAGACCAACAATACAAGGAGAAGCTGAAGCACAGAGGGAACAAGGAGGTGTCCAATATAAAGCAAAAATCATATTAGAGGACTCTAAAGTAGCTGGAGAACAAGTTCTAAGGGACACAGAAAATCACATGGAGTCTCTGGGTGAATGCTTGCTGAAGATGATGGATAGGTCTTCTTCAAGCCTGGGAGCCCAAAGGGATGGTTGTCACCTGGAACTGGGAAAGACGAGTGAACCCGAAATTGGTGCTCACTTGGAGGATGAGTCCAAAGGAGCTTTGAGGAACCTGGTTGATGGTGATAAGCTAAAGGCCTCCTTAGAAATCTTGGAAGGAGGAAGAATTCAAAAATGTACTTTCTCATCTGAAGTGGAGAAAACCACGGAAGACCTTACAGAACACCTTAAAAGTCTGCAGACTGAACAGGCATCCTTGCAGTCAGAAAATGCACAGCTGCAAAGTGAGAATGAGACCCTACAGAAGAACTTTAAAGTCATGATGGAACGCTATCAAGAAAATATGATGAAACTGCACAGGAAATTAAGAGTGGAGGAAAACTACCGTGTGGAGCAAGAGGAGAAACTTTCCAAAGTCGAAGAAAAGATGAGCCATACAATAAAAGAGCTGGAGACCTACAGAAAGAGAGCCCAATATCTTGAAGAACAATTGCAGAGTACCATTCATTCCTGTCTGGGGAAGATTATTTCCTCTGAGAAAGAAGCACATGCTAGTGAGTTGGCAGCTCGGATTGCTGAAAGAAACCTCAGTTATTTCAGGAAACAAAATGCACGCAACAGACAAAAATTAACTGAGAAGGAGCTTAGATTTGAACTTGTAGAAAAAGATCCCTATGATGCACTGGATGTTTCCAACTCAGCAATGGGCAGAAAGCCTTCTCCAAATGGGCCCTCACCAATAGGTCACCCTTCATCTGAAAGGAGACCTCCTCATTTGGAAAAGAGTGGTCCACTCACACTCTCACCTTTCACTCCAGTGGGAGGAGGAGGAGGGTCAAGGGGCCCTGGAGAATCCTCTGCACCATGCGACTAGCAGTAAAGGAAGAGAATCCAGCTGTCATAAGTTCACTGATTTTCAGAGAGCACCTTCTCAGACTGGGCCCCTCTCTCCTCCAGGGGAACAGGCCAGCAGGCTGATGATCCCTCCGCCAGGCCAACCATATTCTTCTGATGCACGTCTTCCTCTACAAAGGCAAGATAGGTTTTACTCAAATTGTGGTAGAGCATCGGGACCAGCAGAACACAGAATTCCTAATATGCCTCCTTTGGACTCTGATGTGCCTGATTCACCTCTCCATGCTGAGAAAACCAAGCAACTGGCTCTGGCTCTGTGTTGGCACCTTTCCCTCCAGTCAGAGGTGCCTTGCTTCCAGTTGACCCAAGGAGTCAGTTCATGAGAAGAGGACCTTTTTTTTCCTCCACCTCTCCCAGGAAACTTGTCTGGGAACCTGGAGATTATGTTCCACCTGACCCGCCACCCACTCCATTTCCAATGCGAAGTGTCTATGCAGGGAGGGGGTTTTCCTCACAATCTTCCCCCAAGAGCTGGAATTCAGCCCTCTACACCCCCATTCTGAAAGTACAAGTGAGTTCCCTGAAGGGTTCCTTCCACCTGCAAATGAGCCTGTTACTCAACATCCAGAACCAAACAAGAAACCTCATGCTGTTGCTCTCTCTTCAAATGTAATTTGACTTATCTCTCATTTTTAGTTTTTAAGTAACTGCTTTTACTTCAGTAATTGACTATACTTTGGCTCCAATTGAAGCTCAATGAAACAATAATCCTTAAGATACTATTTTGTAAATAAAGATGGTTTACGTAGGAATCTTACGAGTAAATTATTCCTATTTTATGTCATTCCAGAGAACAGCATTTAATCTGATGAAGCCAGTCTTACATAAACAAGAATGGGAGTTCTAGGTACTTGTAATCTAGCTGATGGAAATATCTTTTAAACTCCCAACAAAGAAGTGTACTTAGTATGACTGTAGCAAATGTAAAGTGACTTTAGGCTTAATGAAAAAGTGTCACAGATTTAGAGACTGGTTGGGCATTTCAGCTAGTTTTTCCATATCAGAATAACTAGAGCATGGGAGGACTAAAGGAGAGAACACAACTCAACATGTCACGGAAACAGGAGATCTCAACTACAAAGAAAAATGAAGACCTCTTTTTTATATTGGTTGCTTAAAACCTTACATAGCTCTTGAGATACCATATTTCCTACATTAGACTCAAGTGAGTTATGAACTCCCATTTTGACCCCATATTCAGATTGCACAATCACATTGTTTACACATCCACGTTTTTACAAAATGCCATATTAGTAACTGTTGTATTCTGCTACCTTTTCTGGCCTCTACTATATCCCCTCTCCTGCCCTCCCATCTTCTCTCTCTATCCAGTCTGCTGTAATTGAACGTTTGGGAATTGGAAACCACACTTTAAACTCACTCTCCTCCCCTTTTTCCCTTCTGTCAAATTACTCATCATCTTCTTCAATTTCTCCTCCTCCTCCTCCTCTTCCTCCTCCTCCTGATACCTTTAATTCATTCATCATACACTCATGCATTGGTTCATTCATTCCTTTCACACATGGTGTTGGGGATCCAACTCAGGACCTTTGAAAGTGTGAAGCCAGCACTCTAGTGCTGAGCCAAAACCCCAGCACCTGTCTTTTGGATTTTATGACTGTTTATATGAAATTCAGAATTGCATTCTACTATGGTTCACTGATATGTGGATTGACCTAGTCCTTGTTTTCTGGGAGACTTTTGGAAAATATACATGAATTATTAGGAGATTGAAATGAAGAAACAAAGAGGAAATTCCCCAATTTCTTATTCTTAGATTCATACTCTGACTCTGCCTACCTACTGTAAAAACTTTTAAACTCTTACTCCCCATTTCTATATCATTGCCAACAAGTGAACATTCACTGCCCTACAACAAACCAGAGAACTCACATTGAACAATGTTTCCCCAGTAGAGACCAAGACACAATACTTATTAAAAAAATACCCTAGTTATGAATTAGTAGGTAAAGCTTTATTTGAGTGTTAAATGTGCTCTAATTATGTGTTTGTGTGTTTGTTGGTGTGTGTGGTGTGTGGGCGTGTGTGCTTGTGTGTAAAACAAGCACTGAGGTGTAAAATAAATGCAGGATTGCAACGGCCTTCTTAAAAATAAGAAGCAACTTTATCACATTTGAAGCCCAGTGAAGAATCTGCCTGCTACTTAACCTACAATTAATTGAAATGTGAAAAATTCAGGCCTAGAAAAACAAAGCCAACATACATACTGAATCTAATCAGTCTGTCTCACCTGTTTTCTAACCACTCTTTAAATAAACGTAAATGGCCAGCGTAAAACATCAGTTGTTCTAAACGAGTGGACGGATGTCCCCTGTCATGGGCTGTGTAAAATACATGGAGGATCCGGCAGTGATTGTTATCTAGAATGACTTCGGCCTGAACTACTATTGGAGAATTGTTGCTGATATACTGCGGTTCTTATACCAGTAAACTGGAATGAAGGTAATTTCAGGCTGCAAAGAAATAAATTGATTTTACTAACTGGTTTTTGGAAAACACTGCCATGAAAAATTATCAATATGTTCATAAAGGCATCTACATATCTCTTCACAAGGGTTTTACTTAATGGGGGAGGTGGTGAGGTCTGGATATAACTGAACTGTCCATTAGTAGGTAGAACAATATAATGGGAATCTGAGTGCACATTCCGGTTTGAACTCAATCTAGGTAACATGGATTCATCTCTGTGTAATAGGCCTGCTTCTGAAAAACACAATGTAGAGCTCCAAAAGCAGAACGATACTCTCAGAATACCATGTTATGTTTGTAAATAGATAGACAGATAGATATACAGAAATCAAAAATCTGAAAACGGTCTGGAAGTGTACATTTCAATAACTTACAATGTCAGTAGTGGGGGATTAATAGCAGATCAAGAAGACTGTATCTGCATGCGAAACGGTTCAATTTTTGAAAGAGTTTTTTAAATGAAAATGGACAAAAAATTGAAAGGGTTACAGTAAGTGTTGAGGAGTGACTTGACAAAAGGAGCACAGAGGTGAGAAAGAATTAAGTAGAGTTCAATAAAACCAGGTATAATTTCTGTACACATGACTCCATGAACAGGAGCAAAGGGGACACTTAAAGAAATCATAGGACTAAGGAGAGATCAGGATTAGGAGGGTTTGTACTAGTCTAGAAATGCTGACCTGAAAACCAACTAAAGTTCTCAACTCCTTCTTCTGAGGAACATTAGCTGTGCCGTGCTTTTCAAAAATGACTTGTCATGACTGATTTATGCCCATGTTAGCAACTCTTCTGAAATTACTTTGAAAGTAGACTCATGTGAGAGTTTCTCTTTAGAGAAAATTCAAATTACTTGCATAGGAAGTGGCAGCAGGTCTGGGGATGTTGTAGCTCAGTGGCAGTGACCTTGCCTAGCTTGGGGCTGGCCTGCCATGGACTTTCACCCCAAACACTTGCAAGAAAAGAGAAGGAAGGGAAGGGAGAGAGAAAGTTGGAAGGGAGGAAGGCAAAGTTGGAGGGATGGAGGGAGGTAGAAAAGAAGGAAGAAGAAAAGGAGAAAAACCAGGAAGGGAGGAAGGAAGGTAGGAAATAGGGAGAGCACAAGGGCAGGGAAAGGACTGAGTCACTCAAACAAAAGGCAAGGGACACAAAGACCAATATAGGCCATAAAAGCTGTTTGAACAGTTTAGTCAGCTTTAGAATTTGAGTGACATCAAACTGAATGTTATTATGACTGGATGGAATCTTCCTACTAACCCCGCCTTGGCCTGGCCTAAACCAAATCAAGGGGTGGGTGGCATGGAGAGGAATTCTCTCTGGCTGGAGTGGGAGGGACCTAAACCTGTGGCACTTGAGGATGCACCGGGTAGGGAAGCGGACAAGATTCCCCTGATGGGCAGTTGAGCACAACAAGGCTCCTGGGAGCCTTTGATCATGGCTCCCACCGCCATACGCCCACCACCCACCATACGCCCAGCCCCTGAAGGGGATCACAGTGGTCTGCTCCGTTGCCTGGTGCAGGTTGGAGTTCCTGACCAAACACCTGAGTGTCCACAGCCTGTGTTGGCCTGCCTGGGCAGGCTGTGGTTGTGGTGGCAAGAGCCAAAGCTGTGTTGGCGTGATGGAGGAGCCAAGGGCTGCCTCTCAGCCATACTAGTGGGTGGTTCTGGAAGAAGCACCCAGGGTTGTGGCAGCATTGTCCGAAGACATGAAGCCAGGCCATCTTCCTTATGGCTTTCCTTGGGAGTTGGTGATGTGTACAGCTCTTGGATTTTCCGCTGTTCTCTCACTTTTCTGGAGAGGTTTTCAGTCGGTTCGTAGCAGGCTTTACGTGGGAAGAGAAAAAAGGCTGGCTCTAAATCTTGCTGGACTTATTGAGGCAAAATGTGGACTTCTTGAAAAAGTGAGCCTTGTTGAACAAGAACATGAAGGCTTAGAATCATCTTTAAAGGATTGCAGGTTTGAGAAGGGTTCAAGGGAAGCACAACAGCTGGAGGCAACCGACGAAAAGCTGCATAGGTCCGAATCCAGCCATGGCGTTGAAGTGCTCTTTCTAGATGAAGAGCTCAAAGCACAGAAGGCTCAACATGGTCAACAGGATGAAACGATGGCGCATCTATCAAGAAGGATACAGTCCCTCCAAGGTGAATCTGAATCCCTCAGATCACAAATAGCTGAAGCTAAAACAAACTGGAGACTCTTTCAAGTGAATGAGGAA
The DNA here is from genome assembly GCF_048772815.1 of Callospermophilus lateralis. NCBI lineage: Eukaryota > Metazoa > Chordata > Mammalia > Rodentia > Sciuridae > Callospermophilus > Callospermophilus lateralis. The sequence goes on from NW_027513032.1 coordinate 132,898, forward strand.
GAACTGAAGCTGGCAATCAAAGAGGTTTTGAATGAAGGATCCCTACTTCCACAAACGCAGAGACCAACAATACAAGGAGAAGCTGAAGCACAGAGGGAACAAGGAGGTGTCCAATATAAAGCAAAAATCATATTAGAGGACTCTAAAGTAGCTGGAGAACAAGTTCTAAGGGACACAGAAAATCACATGGAGTCTCTGGGTGAATGCTTGCTGATGATGATGGATAGGTCTTCTTCAAGCCTGGGAGCCCAAAGGGATGGTTGTCACCTGTAACTGGGAAAGACGAGTGAACCCGAAATTGGTGCTCACTTGGAGGATGAGTACAAAGGAGCTTTGAGGAAACTGGTTGATGGTGATAAGCTAAAGGCCTCCTTAGAAATCTTGGAAGGAGGAAGAATTCAAAAATGTACTTTCTCATCTGAAGTGGAGAAAACCACGGAAGACCTTACAGAACACCTTAAAAGTCTGCAGACTGAACAGGCATCCTTGCAGTCAGAAAATGCACAGCTGCAAAGTGAGAATGAGACCCTACAGAAGAACTTTAAAGTCATGATGGAACGCTATCAAGAAAATATGATGAAACTGCACAGGAAATTAAGAGTGGAGGAAAACTACCGTGTGGAGCAAGAGGAGAAACTTTCCAAAGTCGAAGAAAAGATGAGCCATACAATAAAAGAGCTGGAGACCTACAGAAAGAGAGCCCAATATCTTGAAGAACAATTGCAGAGTACCATTCATTCCTGTCTGGGGAAGATTATTTCCTCTGAGAAAGAAGCACATGCTAGTGAGTTGGCAGCTCGGATTGCTGAAAGAAACCTCAGTTATTTCAGGAAACAAAATGCACGCAACAGACAAAAATTAACTGAGAAGGAGCTTAGATTTGAACTTGTAGAAAAAGATCCCTATGATGCACTGGATGTTTCCAACTCAGCAATGGGCAGAAAGCCTTCTCCAAATGGGCCCTCACCAATAGGTCACCCTTCATCTGAAAGGAGACCTCCTCATTTGGAAAAGAGTGGTCCACTCACACTCTCACCTTTCACTCCAGTGGGAGGAGGAGGAGGGTCAAGGGGCCCTGGAGAATCCTCTGCACCATGCGACTAGCAGTAAAGGAAGAGAATCCAGCTGTCATAAGTTCACTGATTTTCAGAGAGCACCTTCTCAGACTGGGCCCCTCTCTCCTCCAGGGGAACAGGCCAGCAGGCTGATGATCCCTCCGCCAGGCCAACCATATTCTTCTGATGCACGTCTTCCTCTACAAAGGCAAGATAGGTTTTACTCAAATTGTGGTAGAGCATCGGGACCAGCAGAACACAGAATTCCTAATATGCCTCCTTTGGACTCTGATGTGCCTGATTCACCTCTCCATGCTGAAAACCAAGCAACTGGCTCTGGCTCTGTGTTGGCACCTTTCCCTCCAGTCAGAGGTGCCTTGCTTCCAGTTGACCCAAGGAGTCAGTTCATGAGAAGAGGACCTTTTTTTTCCTCCACCTCTCCCAGGAAACTTGTCTGGGAACCTGGAGATTATGTTCCACCTGACCCGCCACCCACTCCATTTCCAATGCGAAGTGTCTATGCAGGGAGGGGGTTTTCCTCACAATCTTCCCCCAAGAGCTGGAATTCAGCCCTCTACACCCCCATTCTGAAAGTACAAGTGAGTTCCCTGAAGGGTTCCTTCCACCTGCAAATGAGCCTGTTACTCAACATCCAGAACCAAACAAGAAACCTCATGCTGTTGCTCTCTCTTCAAATGTAATTTGACTTATCTCTCATTTTTAGTTTTTAAGTAACTGCTTTTACTTCAGTAATTGACTATACTTTGGCTCCAATTGAAGCTCAATGAAACAATAATCCTTAAGATACTATTTTGTAAATAAAGATGGTTTACGTAGGAATCTTACGAGTAAATTATTCCTATTTTATGTCATTCCAGAGAACAGCATTTAATCTGATGAAGCCACTCTTACATAAACAAGAATGGGAGTTCTAGGTACTTGTAATCTAGCTGATGGAAATATCTTTTAAACTCCCAACAAAGAAGTGTATTTAGTATGACTGTAGCAAATGTAAAGTGACTTTAGGCTTAATGAAAAAGTGTCACTGATTTAGAGACTGGTTGAGCATTTCAGCTAGTTTTCCCATATCAGAATAACTAGAGCATGGGAGGACTAAAGGAGAGAACACAACTAAACATGACACGGAAACAGGAGATCTCAACTACAAAGAAAAATGAAGACCTCTTTTTTTATATTGGTTGCTTAAAACCTTACATAGCTCTTGAGATACCATATTTCCTACATTAGACTCAAGTGAGTTATGAACTCCCATTTTGACCCCATATTCAGATTGCACAATCACATTGTTTACACATCCACGTTTTTACAAAATGCCATATTAGTAACTGTTGTATTCTGCTACCTTTTCTGGCCTCTACTATCCCCCCTCTACTGCCCTCCCATCTTCTCTCTCTATCCCGTCTGCTGTAATTGAACGTTTGGGAATTGGAAACCACACTTTAAACTCACTCTCCTCCCCTTTTTCCCTTCTGTCAAATTACTCATCATCTTCTTCTATTTCTCCTCCTCCTCCTCCTCTCCCTCCTCCTCCTGATACCTTTAATTCATTCATCATACACTCATGCACTGGTTCATTCATTCCTTTCACACATGGTGTTGGGGATCCAACTCAGGACCTTTGAAAGTGTGAAGCCAGCACTCTAGTGCTGAACCAAAACCCTAGCACCTGTCTTTTGGATTTTATGACTGTTTATATGAAATTCAGAATCGCATTCTGCTATGGTTCACTGATATGTGGATTGACCTAGTCCTTGTTTTCTGGGAGACTTTTGGAAAATATACATGAATTATTAGGAGATTGAAATGAAGAAACAAAGAGGAAATTCCCCAATTTCTTATTCTTAGATTCCATACTCTGACTCTGCCTACCTACTGTAAAAACTTTTAAACTCTTACTCCCCATTTCTATATCATTGCCAACAAGTGAACATTCACTGCCCTACAACAAACCAGAGAACTCACATTGAACAATGTTTCCCCAGTAGAGACCAAGACACAATACTTATTAAAAAAAATACCCTAGTTATGAATTAGTAGGTAAAGCTTTATTTGAGTGTTAAATGTGCTCTAATTATGTGTTTGTGTGTTTGTTGGTGTGTGTGGTGTGTGGGCGTGTGTGCTTGTGTGTAAAACAAGCACTGAGGTGTAAAATAAATGCAGGATTGCAACGGCCTTCTTAAAAATAAGAAGCAACTTTATCACATTTGAAGCCCAGTGAAGAATCTTCCTGCTACTTAACCTACAATTAATTGAAATGTGAAAAATTCAGGCCTAGAAAAACAAAGCCAACATACATACTGAATCTAATCAGGCTGTCTAACCTGTTTTCTAACCACTCCTTTAAATAAACCTAAATGGCCAGCGTAAAACATCAGTTGTTCTAAACGAGTGGACGGATGTCCCCTGTCATGGGCTGTGTAAAATACATGGAGGATCCGGCACTGATTGTTATCTAGAATGACTTCTGCCTGAACTACTATTGGAGAATTGTTGCTGATATACTGCGGTTCTTATACCAGTAAACTGGAATGAAGGTAATTTCAGGCTGCAAAGGAATAAATTGATTTTACTAACTGGTTTTTGGAAAACACTGCCATGAAAAATTATCAATATGTTCATAAAGGCATCTACATGTCTCTTCACAAGGGTTTTACTTAATGGGGGAGGTGGTGAGGTCTGGATATAACTGAACTGTCCATTAGTAGGTACAACAATATAATGGGAATCTGAGTGCACATTCCGGTTTGAACTCAATCTAGGTAACATGGATTCATCTCTGTGTAATAGGCCTGCTTCTGAAAAACACAATGTAGAGCTCCAAAAGCAGAACGATACTCTCAGAATACCATGTTATGTTTGTAAATAGATAGACAGATAGATATACAGAAATCAAAAATCTGAAAACGGTCTGGAAGTGTACATTTCAATAACTTACAATGTCAGTAGTGGGGGATTAATAGCAGATCAAGAAGACTGTATCTGCATGCGAAATGGTTCAATTTTTGAAAGAGTTTTTTAAATGAAAATGGACAAAAAATTGAAAGGGTTACAGTAAGTGTTGAGGAGTGACTTGGCAAAAGGAGCACAGAGGTGAGAAAGAATTAAGTAGAGTTCAATAGAACCAGGTATAATTTCTGTACACATGACTCCATGAACAGGAGCAAAGGGGACACTTAAAGAAATCATAGGACTAAGGAGAGATCAGGATTAGGAGGGTTTGTACTAGTCTAGAAATGCTGACCTGAAAACCAACTAAAGTTCTCAACTCCTTCTTCTGAGGAACATTAGCTGTGCCGTGCTTTTCAAAAATGACTTGTCATGACTGATTTATGCCCATGTTAGCAACTCTTCTGAAATTACTTTGAAAGTAGACTCATGTGAGAGTTTGTCTTTAGAGATAATTCAAATTACTTGATAGGAAGTGGCAGCAGGTCTGGGGATGTTGTAGCTCAGTGGCAGTGACCTTGCCTAGCTTGGGGCTGGCCTGCCATGGACTTTCACCCCAAACACTTGCAAGAAAAGAGAAGGAAGGGAAGGGAGAGAGAAAGTTGGAAGGGAGGAAGGCAAAGTTGGAGGGATGGAGAGAGGTAGAAAAGAAGGAAGAAGAAAAGGAGAAAAACCAGGAAGGGAGGAAGGAAGGTAGGAAATAGGGAGAGCACAAGGGCAGGGAAAGGACTGAGTCACTCAAACAAAAGGCAAGGGACACAAAGACCAATATAGGCCATAAAAGCTGTTTGAACAGTTTAGTCAGCTTTAGAATTTGAGTGACATCAAACTGAATGTTATTATGACTGGATGGAATCTTCCTACTAACCCCGCCTTGGCCTGGCCTAAACCAAATCAAGGGGTGGGTGGCATGGAGAGGAATTCTCTCTGGCTGGAGTGGGAGGGACCTAAACCTGTGGCACTTGAGGATGCACCGGGTAGGGAAGCGGACAAGACTCCCCTGATGGGCAGTTGAGCACAACAAGGCTCCTGGGAGCCTTTGATCATGGCTCCCACCGCCATACGCCCACCACCCACCATACGCCCAGCCCCTGAAGGGGATCACAGTGGTCTGCTCCGTTGCCTGGTGCAGGTTGGAGTTCCTGACCAAACACCTGAGTGTCCACAGCGTGTGTTGGCCTGCCTGGGCAGGCTGTGGTTGTGGTGGCAAGAGCCAAAGCTGTGTTGGCGTGATGGAGGAGCCAAGGGCTGCCTCTCAGCCATACTAGTGGGTGGTTCTGGAAGAAGCACCCAGGGTTGTGGCAGCATTGTCCGAAGACATGAAGCCAGGCCATCTTCCTTATGGCTTTCCTTGGGAGTTGGTGATGTGTACAGCTCTTGGATTTTCCGCTGTTCTCTCACTTTTCTGGAGAGGTTTTCAGTCGGTTCGTAGCAGGCTTTACGTGGGAAGAGAAAAAAGGCTGGCTCTAAATCTTGCTGGACTTATTGAGGCAAAATGTGGACTTCTTGAAAAAGTGAGCCTTGTTGAAAAAGAACATGAAGGCTTAGAATCATCTTTAAAGGATTGCAGGTTTGAGAAGGGTTCAAGGGAAGCACGACACCTGGAGGCAACCGACGAAAAGCTGCATAGGTCCGAATCCAGCCATGGCGTTGAAGTGCTCTTTCTAGAAGAAGAGCTCAAAGCACAGAAGGCTCAACATGGTCAACAGGACGAAACGATGGCGCATCTATGAAGAAGGATACAGTCCCTCCAAGGTGAATCTGAATCCCTCAGATCACAAATAGCTGAAGCTAAAACAAACTGGAGACTCTTTCAAGTGAATGAGGAAGAACTGAAGCTGGCAATCAAAGAGGTTTTGAATGAAGGATCCCTACTTCCGCAAACGCAGAGACCAACAATACAAGGAGAAGCTGAAGCACAGAGGGAACAAGGAGGTGTCCAATATAAAGCAAAAATCATATTAGAGGACTCTAAAGTAGCTGGAGAACAAGTTCTAAGGGACACAGAAAATCACATGGAGTCTCTGAGTGGATGCTTGCTGAAGATGATGGATAGGTCTTCTCCAAGCCTGGGAGCCCAAAGGGATGGTGGTCACCTGGAACTGGGAAAGACGAGTGAACCCGAAATTGGTGCTCACTTGGAGGATGAGTCCAAAGGAGCTTTGAGGAACCTGGTTGATTGTGATAAGCTAAAGGCCTCCTTAGAAATCTTGGAAGGAGGAAGAATTCAAAAATGTACTTTCTCATCTGAAGTGGAGAAAACCACGGAAGACCTTACAGAACACCTTAAAAGTCTGCAGACTGAACAGGCATCCTTGCAGTCAGAAAATGCACAGCTGCAAAGTGAGAATGAGACCCTACAGAAGAACTTTAAAGTCATGATGGAACGCTATCAAGAAAATATGATGAAACTGCACAGGACATTAAGAGTGGAGGAAAACTACCGTGTGGAGCAAGAGGAGAAACTTTCCAAAGTCGAAGATAAGATGAGCCATACAATAAAAGTGCTGGAGACCTACAGAAAGAGAGCCCAATATCTTGAAGAACAATTGCAGAGTACCATTCATTCCTGTCTGGGGAAGATTATTTCCTCTGAGAAAGAAGCACATTCTAGTGAGTTGGCAGCTCGGATTGCTGAAAGAAACCTCAGTTATTTCAGGAAACAAAATGCACGCAACAGACAAAAATTTACTGAGAAGGAGCTTAGATTTGAACTTGTAGAAAAAGATCCCTATGATGCACTGGATGTTTCCAACTCAGCAATGGGCAGAAAGCCTTCTCCAAATGGGCCCTCACCAATAGGTCACCCTTCATCTGAAAGGAGACCTCCTCATTTGGAAAAGAGTGGTCCACTCACACTCTCACCTTTCACTCCAGTGGGAGGAGGAGGAGGGTCAAGGGGCCCTGGAGAATCCTCTGCACCATGCGACTAGCAGTAAAGGAAGAGAATCCAGCTGTCATAAGTTCACTGATTTTCAGAGAGCACCTTCTCAGACTGGGCCCCTCTCTCCTCCAGGGGAACAGGCCAGCAGGCTGATGATCCCTCCGCCAGGCCAACCATATTCTTCTGATGCACGTCTTCCTCTACAAAGGCAAGATAGGTTTTACTCAAATTGTGGTAGAGCATCGGGACCAGCAGAACACAGAATTCCTAATATGCCTCCTTTGGACTCTGATGTGCCTGATTCACCTCTCCATGCTGAAAACCAAGCAACTGGCTCTGGCTCTGTGTTGGCACCTTTCCCTCCAGTCAGAGGTGCCTTGCTTCCAGTTGACCCAAGGAGTCAGTTCATGAGAAGAGGACCTTTTTTTTCCTCCACCTCTCCCAGGAAACTTGTCTGGGAACCTGGAGATTATGTTCCACCTGACCCGCCACCCACTCCATTTCCAATGCGAAGTGTCTATGCAGGGAGGGGGTTTTCCTCACAATCTTCCCCCAAGAGCTGGAATTCAGCCCTCTACACCCCCATTCTGAAAGTACAAGTGAGTTCCCTGAAGGGTTCCTTCCACCTGCAAATGAGCCTGTTACTCAACATCCAGAACCAAACAAGAAACCTCATGCTGTTGCTCTCTCTTCAAATGTAATTTGACTTATCTCTCATTTTTAGTTTTTCAGTAACTGCTTTTACTTCAGTAATTGACTATACTTTGGCTCCAATTGAAGCTCAATGAAACAATAATCCTTAAGATACTATTTTGTAAATAAAGATGGTTTACGTAGGAATCTTACGAGTAAATTATTCCTATTTTATGTCATTCCAGAGAACAGCATTTAATCTGATGAAGCCACTCTTACATAAACAAGAATGGGAGTTCTAGGTACTTGTAATCTAGCTGATGGAAATATCTTTTAAACTCCCAACAAAGAAGTGTATTTAGTATGACTGTAGCAAATGTAAAGTGACTTTAGGCTTAATGAAAAAGTGTCACTGATTTAGAGACTGGTTGAGCATTTCAGCTAGTTTTCCCATATCAGAATAACTAGAGCATGGGAGGACTAAAGGAGAGAACAAAACTAAACATGACACGGAAACAGGAGATCTCAACTACAAAGAAAAATGAAGACCTCTTTTTTTATATTGGTTGCTTAAAACCTTACATAGCTCTTGAGATACCATATTTCGTACATTAGACTCAATTGAGTTATGAACTCCCATTTTGACCCCATATTCAGATTGCACAATCACATTGTTTACACATCCACGTTTTTACAAAATGCCATATTAGTAACTGTTGTATTCTGCTACCTTTTCTGGCCTCTACTATCCCCCCTCTCCTGCCCTCCCATCTTCTCTCTCTATCCCGTCTGCTGTAATTGAACGTTTGGGAATTGGAAACCACACTTTAAACTCACTCTCCTCCCCTTTTTCCCTTCTGTCAAATTACTCATCATCTTCTTCTATTTCTCCTCCTCCTCCTCCTCTCCCTCCTCCTCCTGATACCTTTAATTCATTCATTATAAACTCATGCACTGGTTCATTCATTCCTTTCACACATGGTGTTGGGGATCCAACTCAGGACCTTTGAAAGTGTGAAGCCAGCACTCTAGTGCTGAACCAAAACCCCAGCACCTGTCTTTTGGATTTTATGACTGTTTATATGAAATTCAGAATCGCATTCTGCTATGGTTCACTGATATGTGGATTGACCTAGTCCTTGTTTTCTGGGAGACTTTTGGAAAATATACATGAATTATTAGGAGATTGAAATGAAGAAACAAAGAGGAAATTCCCCAATTTCTTATTCTTAGATTCCATACTCTGACTCTGCCTACCTACTGTAAAAACTTTTAAACTCTTACTCCCCATTTCTATATCATTGCCAACAAGTGAACATTCACTGCCCTACAACAAACCAGAGAACTCACATTGAACAATGTTTCCCCAGTAGAGACCAAGACACAATACTTATTAAAAAAATACCCTAGTTATGAATTAGTAGGTAAAGCTTTATTTGAGTGTTAAATGTGCTCTAATTATGTGTTTGTGTGTTTGTTGGTGTGTGTGGTGTGTGGGCGTGTGTGCTTGTGTGTAAAACAAGCACTGAGGTGTAAAATAAATGCAGGATTGCAACGGCCTTCTTAAAAATAAGAAGCAACTTTATCACATTTGAAGCCCAGTGAAGAATCTGCCTGCTACTTAACCTACAATTAATTGAAATGTGAAAAATTCAGGCCTAGAAAAACAAAGCCAACATACATACTGAATCTAATCACGCTGTCTCACCTGTTTTCTAACCACTCCTTTAAATAAACCTAAATGGCCAGCGTAAAACATCAGTTGTTCTAAACGAGTGGACGGATGTCCCCTGTCATGGGCTGTGTAAAATACATGGAGGATCCGGCACTGATTGTTATCTAGAATGACTTCTGCCTGAACTACTATTGGAGAATTGTTGCTGATATACTGCGGTTCTTATACCAGTAAACTGGAATGAAGGTAATTTCAGGCTGCAAAGGATAAATTGATTTTACTAACTGGTTTTTGGAAAACACTGCCATGAAAAATTATCAATATGTTCATAAAGGCATCTACATGTCTCTTCACAAGGGTTTTACTTAATGGGGGAGGTGGTGAGGTCTGGATATAACTGAACTGTCCATTAGTAGGTACAACAATATAATGGGAATCTGAGTGCACATTCCGGTTTGAACTCAATCTAGGTAACATGGATTCATCTCTGTGTAATAGGCCTGCTTCTGAAAAACACAATGTAGAGCTCCAAAAGCAGAATGATACTCTCAGAATACCATGTTATGTTTGTAAATAGATAGATAGATATACAGAAATCAAAAATCTGAAAACGGTCTGGAAGTGTACATTTCAATAACTTACAATGTCAGTAGTGGGGGATTAATAGCAGATCAAGAAGACTGTATCTGCATGCGAAATGGTTCAATTTTTGAAAGAGTTTTTTAAATGAAAAAGGACAAAAAATTGAAAGGGTTACAGTCAGTGTTGAGGAGTGACTTGACAAAAGGAGCACAGAGGTGAGAAAAAATTAAGTAGAGTTCAATAGAACCAGGTATAATTTCTGTACACATGACTCCATGAACAGGAGCAAAGGGGACACTTAAAGAAATCATAGGACTAAGGAGAGATCAGGATTAGGAGGGTTTGTACTAGTCTAGAAATGCTGACCTGAAAACCAACTAAAGTTCTCAACTCCTTCTTCTGAGGAACATTAGCTGTGCCGTGCTTTTCAAAAATGACTTGTCATGACTGATTTATGCCCATGTTAGCAACTCTTCTGAAATTACTTTGAAAGTAGACTCATGTGAGAGTTTCTCTTTAGAGATAATTCAAATTACTTGCATAGGAAGTGGCAGCAGGTCTGGGGATGTTGTAGCTCAGTGGCAGTGACCTTGCCTAGCTTGGGGCTGGCCTGCCATGGACTTTCACCCAAAACACTTGCAAGAAAAGAGAAGGAAGGGAAAGGAGAGAGAAAGTTGGAAGGGAGGAAGGCAAAGTTGGAGGGATGGAGGGAGGTAGAAAAGAAGGAAGAAGAAAAGGAGAAAAACCAGGAAGGGAGGAAGGAAGGTAGGAAATAGGGAGAGCACAAGGGCAGGGAAAGGACTGAGTCACTCAAACAAAAGGGAAGGGACACAAAGACCAATATAGGCCATAAAAGCTGTTTGAACAGTTTAGTCAGCTTTAGAATTTGAGTGACATCAAACTGAATGTTATTATGACTGGATGGAATCTTTCTACTAACCCCGCCTTGGCCTGGCCTAAACCAAATCAAGGGGTGGGTGGCATGGAGAGGAATTCTCTCTGGCTGGAGTGGGTGGGACCTAAACCTGTGGCACTTGAGGATGCACCGGGTAGGGAAGCGGACAAGATTCCCCTGATGGGCAGTTGAGCACAACAAGGCTCCTGGGAGCCTTTGATCATGGCTCCCACCGCCATACGCCCACCACCCACCATACGCCCAGCCCCTGAAGGGGATCACAGTGGTCTGCTCCGTTGCCTGGTGCAGGTTGGAGTTCCTGACCAAACACCTGAGTGTCCACAGCCTGTGTTGGCCTGCCTGGGCAGGCTGTGGTTGTGGTGGCAAGAGCCAAAGCTGTGTTGGCGTGATGGAGGAGCCAAGGGCTGCCTCTCAGCCATACTAGTGGGTGGTTCTGGAAGAAGCACCCAGGGTTGTGGCAGCATTGTCCGAAGACATGAAGCCAGGCCATCTTCCTTATGGCTTTCCTTGGGAGTTGGTGATGTGTACAGCTCTTGGATTTTCCGCTGTTCTCTCACTTTTCTGGAGAGGTTTTCAGTCGGTTCGTAGCAGGCTTTACGTGGGAAGAGAAAAAAGGCTGGCTCTAAATCTTGCTGGACTTATTGAGGCAAAATGTGGACTTCTTGAAAAAGTGAGCCTTGTTGAAAAAGAACATGAAGGCTTAGAATCACCTTTAAAGGATTGCAGGTTTGAGAAGAGTTCAAGGGAAGCACGACAGCTGGAGGCAACCGACGAAAAGCTGCATAGGTCCGAATCCAGCCATGGCGTTGAAGTGCTCTTTCTAGAAGAAGAGCTCAAAGCACAGAAGGCTCAACATGGTCAACAGGATGAAACGATGGCGCACCTATCAAGAAGGATACAGTCCCTCCAAGGTGAATCTGAATCCCTCAGATCACAAATAGCTGAAGCTAAAACAAACTGGAGACTCTTTCAAGTGAATGAGGAAGAACTGAAGCTAGCAATCAAAGAGGTTTTGAATGAAGGATCCCTACTTCCGCAAACGCAGAGACCAACAATACAAGGAGAAGCTGAAGCACAGAGGGAACAAGGAGGTGTCCAATATAAAGCAAAAATCATATTAGAGGACTCTAAAGTAGCTGGAGAACAAGTTCTAAGGGACACAGAAAATCACGTGGAGTCTCTGGGTGAATGCTTGCTGAAGATGATGGATAGGTCTTCTCCAAGCCTGGGAGCCCAAAGGGATGGTGGTCACCTGGAACTGGGAAAGACGAGTGAACCCGAAATTGGTGCTCACTTGGAGGATGAGTCCAAAGGAGCTTTGAGGAACCTGGTTTATGGTGATAAGCTAAAGGCCTCCTTAGAAATCTTGGAAGGAGGAAGAATTCAAAAATGTACTTTCTCATCTGAAGTGGAGAAAACCACGGAAGACCTTACAGAACACCTTAAAAGTCTGCAGACTGAACAGGCATCCTTGCAGTCAGAAAATGCACAGCTGCAAAGTGAGAATGAGACCCTACAGAAGAACTTTAAAGTCATGATGGAACGCTATCAAGAAAATATGATGAAACTGCACAGGAAATTAAGAGTGGAGGAAAACTACTATGTGGAGCAAGAGGAGAAACTTTCCAAAGTCGAAGAAAAGATGAGCCATACAATAAAAGAGCTGGAGACCTACAGAAAGAGAGCCCAATATCTTGAAGAACAATTGCAGAGTACCATTCATTCCTGTCTGGGGAAGATTATTTCCTCTGAGAAAGAAGCACATGCTAGTGAGTTGGCAGCTCGGATTGCTGAAAGAAACCTCAGTTATTTCAGGAAACAAAATGCACGCAACAGACAAAAATTAACTGAGAAGGAGCTTAGATTTGAACTTGTAGAAAAGGATCCCTATGATGCACTGGATGTTTCCAACTCAGCAATGGGCAGAAAGCCTTCTCCAAATGGGCCCTCACCAATAGGTCACCCTTCATCTGAAAGGAGACCTCCTCATTTGGAAAAGAGTGGTCCACTCACACTCTCACCTTTCACTCCAGTTTGAGGAGGAGGAGGGTCAAGGGGCCCTGGAGAATCCTCTGCACCATGCGACTAGCAGTAAAGGAAGAGAATCCAGCTGTCATAAGTTCACTGATTTTCAGAGAGCACCTTCTCAGACTGGGCCCCTCTCTCCTCCAGGGGAACAGGCCAGCAGGCTGATGATCCCTCCGCCAGGCCAACCATATTCTTCTGATGCACGTCTTCCTCTACAAAGGCAAGATAGGTTTTACTCAAATTGTGGTAGAGCATCGGGACCAGCAGAACACAGAATTCCTAATATGCCTCCTTTGGACTCTGATGTGCCTGATTCACCTCTCCATGCTGAAAACCAAGCAACTGGCTCTGGCTCTGTGTTGGCACCTTTCCCTCCAGTCAGAGGTGCCTTGCTTCCAGTTGACCCAAGGAGTCAGTTCATGAGAAGAGGACCTTTTTTTTCCTCCACCTCTCCCAGGAAACTTGTCTGGGAACCTGGAGATTATGTTCCACCTGACCCGCCACCCACTCCATTTCCAATGCGAAGTGTCTATGCAGGGAGGGGGTTTTCCTCACAATCTTCCCCCAAGAGCTGGAATTCAGCCCTCTACACCCCCATTCTGAAAGTACAAGTGAGTTCCCTGAAGGGTTCCTTCCACCTGCAAATGAGCCTGTTACTCAACATCCAGAACCAAACAAGAAACCTCATGCTGTTGCTCTCTCTTCAAATGTAATTTGACTTATCTCTCATTTTTAGTTTTTCAGTAACTGCTTTTACTTCAGTAATTGACTATACTTTGGCTCCAATTGAAGCTCAATGAAACAATAATCCTTAAGATACTATTTTGTAAATAAAGATGGTTTACGTAGGAATCTTACGAGTAAATTATTCCTATTTTATGTCATTCCAGAGAACAGCATTTAATCTGATGAAGCCACTCTTACATAAACAAGAATGGGAGTTCTAGGTACTTGTAATCTAGCTGATGGAAATATCTTTTAAACTCCCAACAAAGAAGTGTATTTAGTATGACTGTAGCAAATGTAAAGTGACTTTAGGCTTAATGAAAAAGTGTCACTGATTTAGAGACTGGTTGAGCATTTCAGCTAGTTTTCCCATATCAGAATAACTAGAGCATGGGAGGACTAAAGGAGAGAACAAAACTCAACATGACACTGAAACAGGAGATCTCAACTACAAAGAAAAATGAAGACCTCTTTTTTTATATTGGTTGCTTAAAACCTTACATAGCTCTTGAGATACCATATTTCCTACATTAGACTCAAGTGAGTTATGAACTCCCATTTTGACCCCATATTCAGATTGCACAATCACATTGTTTACACATCCACGTTTTTACAAAATGCCATATTAGTAACTGTTGTATTCTGCTACCTTTTCTGGCCTCTACTATCCCCCCTCTCCTGCCCTCCCATCTTCTCTCTCTATCCCGTCTGCTGTAATTGAACGTTTGGGAATTGGAAACCACACTTTAAACTCACTCTCCTCCCCTTTTTCCCTTCTGTCAAATTACTCATCATCTTCTTCTATTTCTCCTCCTCCTCCTCCTCTCCCTCCTCCTCCTGATACCTTTAATTCATTCATTATAAACTCATGCACTGGTTCATTCATTCCTTTCACACATGGTGTTGGGGATCCAACTCAGGACCTTTGAAAGTGTGAAGCCAGCACTCTAGTGCTGAACCAAAACCCCAGCACCTGTCTTTTGGATTTTATGACTGTTTATATGAAATTCAGAATCGCATTCTGCTATGGTTCTCTGATATGTGGATTGACCTAGTCCTTGTTTTCTGGGAGACTTTTGGAAAATATACATGAATTATTAGGAGATTGAAATGAAGAAACAAAGAGGAAATTCAACAATTTCTTATTCTTAGATTCCATACTCTGACTCTGCCTACCTACTGTAAAAACTTTTAAACACTTACTCCCCATTTCTATACCATTGAAAACAAGTGAACATTCACTGCCCTACAACAAACCAGAGAACTCACATTGAACAATGTTTCCCCAGTAGAGACCAAGACACAATACTTATTAAAAAAATACCCTAGTTATGAATTAGTAGGTAAAGCTTTATTTGAGTGTTAAATGTGCTCTAATTATGTGTTTGTGTGTTTGTTGGTGTGTGTGGTGTGTGGGCGTGTGTGCTTGTGTGTAAAACAAGCACTGAGGTGTAAAATAAATGCAGGATTGCAACGGCCTTCTTAAAAATAAGAAGCAACTTTATCACATTTGAAGCCCAGTGAAGAATCTGCCTGCTACTTAACCTACAATTAATTGAAATGTGAAAAATTCAGGCCTAGAAAAACAAAGCCAACATACATACTGAATCTAATCAGTCTGTCTCACCTGTTTTCTAACCAATCCTTTAAATAAACCTAAATGGCCAGCGTAAAACATCAGTTGTTCTAAACGAGTGGACGGATGTCCCCTGTCATGGGCTGTGTAAAATACATGGAGGATCCGGCACTGATTGTTATCTAGAATGACTTCTGCCTGAACTACTATTGGAGAATTGTTGCTGATATACTGCGGTTCTTATACCAGTAAACTGGAATGAAGGTAATTTCAGGCTGCAAAGGAATAAATTGATTTTACTAACTGGTTTTTGGAAAACACTGCCATGAAAAATTATCAATATGTTCATAAAGGCATCTACATGTCTCTTCACAAGGGTTTTACTTAATGGGGGAGGTGGTGAGGTCTGGATATAACTGAACTGTCCATTAGTAGGTAGAACAATATAATGGGAATCTGAGTGCACATTCCGGTTTGAACTCAATCTAGGTAACATGGATTCATCTCTGTGTAATAGGCCTGCTTCTGAAAAACACAATGTAGAGCTCCAAAAGCAGAACGATACTCTCAGAATACCATGTTATGTTTGTAAATAGATAGACAGATAGATATACAGAAATCAAAAATCTGAAAACGGTCTGGAAGTGTACATTTCAATAACTTACAATGTCAGTAGTGGGGGATTAATAGCAGATCAAGAAGACTGTATCTGCATGCGAAATGGTTCAATTTTTGAAAGAGTTTTTTAAATGAAAATGGACAAAAAATTGAAAGGGTTACAGTAAGTGTTGAGGAGTGACTTGACAAAAGGAGCACAGAGGTGAGAAAGAATTAAGTAGAGTTCAATAGAACCAGGTATAATTTCTGTACACATGACTCCATGAACAGGAGCAAAGGGGACACTTAAAGAAATCATAGGACTAAGGAGAGATCAGGATTAGGAGGGTTTGTACTAGTCTAGAAATGCTGACCTGAAAACCAACTAAAGTTCTCAACTCCTTCTTCTGAGGAACATTAGCTGTGCCGTGCTTTTCAAAAATGACTTGTCATGACTGATTTATGGCCATGTTAGCAACTCTTCTGAAATTACTTTGAAAGTAGACTCATGTGAGAGTTTCTCTTTAGAGATAATTCAAATTACTTGCATAGGAAGTGGCAGCAGGTCTGGGGATGTTGTAGCTCAGTGGCAGTGACCTTGCCTAGCTTGGGGCTGGCCTGCCATGGACTTTCACCCCAAACACTTGCAAGAAAAGAGAAGGAAGGGAAGGGAGAGAGAAAGTTGGAAGGGAGGAAGGCAAAGTTGGAGGGATGGAGGGAGGTAGAAAAGAAGGAAGAAGAAAAGGAGAAAAACCAGGAAGGGAGGAAGGAAGGTAGGAAATAGGGAGAGCACAAGGGCAGGGAAAGGACTGAGTCACTCAAACAAAAGGCAAGGGACACAAAGACCAATATAGGCCATAAAAGCTGTTTGAACAGTTTAGTCAGCTTTAATATTTGAGTGACATGAAACTGAATGTTATTATGACTGGATGGAATCTTCCTACTAACCCCGCCTTGGCCTGGCCTAAACCAAATCAAGGGGTGGGTGGCATGGAGAGTAATTCTCTCTGGCTGGAGTGGGAGGGACCTAAACCTGTGGCACTTGAGGATGCACCGTGTAGGGAAGCGGACAAGACTGCCCTGATGGGCATTTGAGCACAACAAGGCTCCTGGGAGCCTTTGATCATGGCTCCCACCGCCATACGCCCACCACCCACCATACGCCCAGCCCCTGAAGGGGATCACAGTGGTCTTCTCCGTTGCCTGGTGCAGGTTGGAGTTCCTGACCAAACACCTGAGTGTCCACAGCCTGTGTTGGCCTGCCTGGGCAGGCTGTGGTTGTGGTGGCAAGAGCCAAAGCTGTGTTGGCGTGATGGAGGAGCCAAGGGCTGCCTCTCAGCCATACTAGTGGGTGGTTCTGGAAGAAGCACCCAGGGTTGTGGCAGCATTGTCCGAAGACATGAAGCCAGGCCATCTTCCTTATGGCTTTCCTTGGGAGTTGGTGATGTGTACAGCTCTTGGATTTTCCGCTGTTCTCTCACTTTTCTGGAGAGGTTTTCAGTCGGTTCGTAGCAGGCTTTACGTGGGAAGAGAAAAAAGGCTGGCTCTAAATCTTGCTGGACTTATTGAGGCAAAATGTGGACTTCTTGAAAAAGTGAGCCTTGTTGAAAAAGAACATGAAGGCTTAGAATCACCTTTAAAGGATTGCAGGTTTGAGAAGGGTTCAAGGGAAGCACGACAGCTGGAGGCAACCGACGAAAAGCTGCATAGGTCCGAATCCAGCCATGGCGTTGAAGTGCTCTTTCTAGAAGAAGAGCTCAAAGCACAGAAGGCTCAACATGGTCAAGAGGATGAAACGATGGCGCACCTATCAAGAAGGATACAGTCCCTCCAAGGTGAATCTGAATCCCTCAGATCACAAATAGCTGAAGCTAAAACAAACTGGAGACTCTTTCAAGTGAATGAGGAAGAACTGAAGCTGGCAATCAAAGAGGTTTTGAATGAAGGATCCCTACTTCCGCAAATGCAGAGACCAACAATACAAGGAGAAGCTGAAGCACAGAGGGAACAAGGAGGTGTCCAATATAAAGCAAAAATCATATTAGAGGACTCTAAAGTAGCTGGAGAACAAGTTCTAAGGGACACAGAAAATCACATGGAGTCTCTGGGTGAATGCTTGCTGAAGATGATGGATAGGTCTTCTCCAAGCCTGGGAGCCCAAAGGGATGGTGGTCACCTGGAACTGGGAAAGACGAGTGAACCCGAAATTGGTGCTCACTTGGAGGATGAGTCCAAAGGAGCTTTGAGGAACCTGGTTTATGGTGATAAGCTAAAGGCCTCCTTAGAAATCTTGGAAGGAGGAAGAATTCAAAAATGTACTTTCTCATCTGAAGTGGAGAAAACCACGGAAGACCTTACAGAACACCTTAAAAGTCTGCAGACTGAACAGGCATCCTTGCAGTCAGAAAATGCACAGCTGCAAAGTGAGAATGAGACCCTACAGAAGAACTTTAAAGTCATGATGGAACGCTATCAAGAAAATATGATGAAACTGCACAGGAAATTAAGAGTGGAGGAAAACTACTATGTGGAGCAAGAGGAGAAACTTTCCAAAGTCGAAGAAAAGATGAGCCATACAATAAAAGTGCTGGAGACCTACAGAAAGAGAGCCCAATATCTTGAAGAACAATTGCAGAGTACCATTCATTCCTGTCTGGGGAAGATTATTTCCTCTGAGAAAGAAGCACATGCTAGTGAGTTGGCAGCTCGGATTGCTGAAAGAAACCTCAGTTATTTCAGGAAACAAAATGCACGCAACAGACAAAAATTAACTGAGAAGGAGCTTAGATTTGAACTTGTAGAAAAAGATCCCTATGATGCACTGGATGTTTCCAGCTCAGCAATGGGCAGAAAGCCTTCTCCAAATGGGCCCTCACCAATAGGTCACCCTTCATCTGAAAGGAGACCTCCTCATTTGGAAAAGAGTGGTCCACTCACACTCTCACCTTTCACTCCAGTGGGAGGAGGAGGAGGGTCAAGGGGCCCTGGAGAATCCTCTGCACCATGCGACTAGCAGTAAAGGAAGAGAATCCAGCTGTCATAAGTTCACTGATTTTCAGAGAGCACCTTCTCAGACTGGGCCCCTCTCTCCTCCAGGGGAACAGGCCAGCAGGCTGATGATCCCTCCGCCAGGCCAACCATATTCTTCTGATGCACGTCTTCCTCTACAAAGGCAAGATAGGTTTTACTCAAATTGTGGTAGAGCATCGGGACCAGCAGAACACAGAATTCCTAATATGCCTCCTTTGGACTCTGATGTGCCTGATTCACCTCTCCATGCTGAAAACCAAGCAACTGGCTCTGGCTCTGTGTTGGCACCTTTCCCTCCAGTCAGAGGTGCCTTGCTTCCAGTTGACCCAAGGAGTCACTTCATGAGAAGAGGACCTTTTTTTTTCCTCCACCTCTCCCAGGAAACTTGTCTGGGAACCTGGAGATTATGTTCCACCTGACCCGCCACCCACTCCATTTCCAATGCGAAGTGTCTATGCAGGGAGGGGGTTTTCCTCACAATCTTCCCCCAAGAGCTGGAATTCAGCCTTCTACACCCCCATTCTGAAAGTACAAGTGAGTTCCCTGAAGGGTTCCTTCCACCTGCAAATGAGCCTGTTACTCAACATCCAGAACCAAACAAGAAACCTCATGCTGTTGCTCTCTCTTCAAATGTAATTTGACTTATCTCTCATTTTTAGTTTTTGAGTAACTGCTTTTACTTCAGTAATTGACTATACTTTGGCTCCAATTGAAGCTCAATGAAACAATAATCCTTAAGATACTATTTTGTAAATAAAGATGGTTTACGTAGGAATCTTACGAGTAAATTATTCCTATTTTATGTCATTAAAGAGAACAGCATTTAATCTGATGAAGCCACTCTTACATAAACAAGAATGGGAGTTCTAGGTACTTGTAATCTAGCTGATGGAAATATCTTTTAAACTCCCAACAAAGAAGTGTATTTAGTATGACTGTAGCAAATGTAAAGTGACTTTAGGCTTAATGAAAAAGTGTCACTGATTTAGAGACTGGTTGGGCATTTCAGCTAGTTTTTCCATATCAGAATAACTAGAGCATGGGAGGACTAAAGGAGAGAACACAACTAAACATGTCACGGAAACAGGAGATCTCAACTACAAAGAAAAATGAAGACCTCTTTTTTATATTGGTTGCTTAAAACCTTACATAGCTCTTGAGATACCATATTTCCTACATTAGACTCAAGTGAGTTATGAACTCCCATTTAGACCCCATATTCAGATTGCACAATCACATTGTTTACACATCCACGTTTTTACAAAATGCCATATTAGTAACTGTTGTATTCTACTACCTTTTCTGGCCTCTACTATATCCCCTCTCCTGCCCTCCCATCTTCTCTCTCTATCCCGTCTGCTGTAATTGAACGTTTGAGAATTGGAAACCACACTTTAAACTCACTCTCCTCCCCTTTTTCCCTTCTGTCAAATTACTCATCATCTTCTTCTATTTCTCCTCCTCCTCCTCCATTTCCTCCTCCTCCTGATACCTTTAATTCATTCATCATACACTCATGCATTGGTTCATTCATTCCTTTCACACATGGTGTTGGGGATCCAACTCAGGACCTTTGAAAGTGTGAAGCCAGCACTCTAGTGCTGAGCCAAAACCCCAGCCCCAGTCTTTTGGATTTTATGACTGTTTATATGAAATTCAGAATCGCATTCTGCTATGGTTCACTGATATGTGGATTGACCTAGTCCTTGTTTTCTGGGAGACTTTTGGAAAATATACATGAATTATTAGGAGATTGAAATGGAGAAACAAAGAGGAAATTCCCCAATTTCTTATTGTTAGATTCCATACTCTGACTCTGCCTACCTACTGTAAAAACATTTAAACTCTTACTCCCCATTTCTATATCATTGCCAACAAGTGAACATTCACTGCCCTACAACAAACCAGAGAACTCACATTGAACAATGTTTCCCCAGTAGAGACCAAGACACAATACTTATTAAAAAAATACCCTAGTTATGAATTAGTAGGTAAAGCTTTATTTGAGTGTTAAATGTGCTCTAATTATGTGTTTGTGTGTTTGTTGGTGTGTGTGGTGTGTGGGCGTGTGTGCTTGTGTGTAAAACAAGCACTGAGGTGTAAAATAAATGCAGGATTGCAACGGCCTTCTTAAAAATAAGAAGCAACTTTATCACATTTGAAGCCCAGTGAAGAATCTGCCTGCTACTTAACCTACAATTAATTGAAATGTGAAAAATTCAGGCCTAGAGAAACAAAGCCAACATACATACTGAATCTAATCAGTCTGTCTCACCTGTTTTCTAACCAATCCTTTAAATAAACCTAAATGGCCAGCGTAAAACATCAGTTGTTCTAAACGAGTGGACGGATGTCCCCTGTCATGGGCTGTGTAAAATACATGGAGGATCCGGCACTGATTGTTATCTAGAATGACTTCTGCCTGAACTACTATTGGAGAATTGTTGCTGATATACTGCGGTTCTTATACCAGTAAACTGGAATGAAGGTAATTTCAGGCTGCAAAGGAATAAATTGATTTTACTAACTGGTTTTTGGAAAACACTGCCATGAAAAATTATCAATATGTTCATAAAGGCATCTACATGTCTCTTCACAAGGGTTTTACTTAATGGGGGAGGTGGTGAGGTCTGGATATAACTGAACTGTCCATTAGTAGGTACAACAATATAATGGGAATCTGAGTGCACATTCCGGTTTGAACTCAATCTAGGTAACATGGATTCATCTCTGTGTAATAGGCCTGCTTCTGAAAAACACAATGTAGAGCTCCAAAAGCAGAACGATACTCTCAGAATACCATGTTATGTTTGTAAATAGATAGACAGATAGATATACAGAAATCAAAAATCTGAAAACCGTCTGGAAGTGTACATTTCAATAACTTACAATGTCAGTAGTGGGGGATTAATAGCAGATCAAGAAGACTGTATCTGCATGCGAAATGGTTCAATTTTTGAAAGAGTTTTTTAAATGAAAATGGACAAAAAATTGAAAGGGTTACAGTAAGTGTTGAGGAGTGACTTGACAAAAGGAGCACAGAGGTGAGAAAGAATTAAGTAGAGTTCAATAGAACCAGGTATAATTTCTGTACACATGACTCCATGAACAGGAGCAAAGGGGACACTTAAAGAAATCATAGGACTAAGGAGAGATCAGGATTAGGAGGGTTTGTACTAGTCTAGAAATGCTGACCTGAAAACCAACTAAAGTTCTCAACTCCTTCTTCTGAGGAACATTAGCTGTGCCGTGCTTTTCAAAAATGACTTGTCATGACTGATTTATGGCCATGTTAGCAACTCTTCTGAAATTACTTTGAAAGTAGACTCATGTGAGAGTTTCTCTTTAGAGATAATTCAAATTACTTGCATAGGAAGTGGCAGCAGGTCTGGGGATGTTGTAGCTCAGTGGCAGTGACCTTGCCTAGCTTGGGGCTGGCCTGCCATGGACTTTCACCCCAAACACTTGCAAGAAAAGAGAAGGAAGGGAAGGGAGAGAGAAAGTTGGAAGGGAGGAAGGCAAAGTTGGAGGGATGGAGGGAGGTAGAAAAGAAGGAAGAAGAAAAGGAGAAAAACCAGGAAGGGAGGAAGGAAGGTAGGAAATAGGGAGAGCACAAGGGCAGGGAAAGGACTGAGTCACTCAAACAAAAGGCAAGGGACACAAAGACCAATATAGGCCATAAAAGCTGTTTGAACAGTTTAGTCAGCTTTAATATTTGAGTGACATGAAACTGAATGTTATTATGACTGGATGGAATCTTCCTACTAACCCCGCCTTGGCCTGGCCTAAACCAAATCAAGGGGTGGGTGGCATGGAGAGGAATTCTCTCTGGCTGGAGTGGGAGGGACCTAAACCTGTGGCACTTGAGGATGCACCGTGTAGGGAAGCGGACAAGACTGCCCTGATGGGCATTTGAGCACAACAAGGCTCCTGGGAGCCTTTGATCATGGCTCCCACCGCCATACGCCCACCACCCACCATACGCCCAGCCCCTGAAGGGGATCACAGTGGTCTTCTCCGTTGCCTGGTGCAGGTTGGAGTTCCTGACCAAACACCTGAGTGTCCACAGCCTGTGTTGGCCTGCCTGGGCAGGCTGTGGTTGTGGTGGCAAGAGCCAAAGCTGTGTTGGCGTGATGGAGGAGCCAAGGGCTGCCTCTCAGCCATACTAGTGGGTGGTTCTGGAAGAAGCACCCAGGGTTGTGGCAGCATTGTCCGAAGACATGAAGCCAGGCCATCTTCCTTATGGCTTTCCTTGGGAGTTGGTGATGTGTACAGCTCTTGGATTTTCCGCTGTTCTCTCACTTTTCTGGAGAGGTTTTCAGTCGGTTCGTAGCAGGCTTTACGTGGGAAGAGAAAAAAGGCTGGCTCTAAATCTTGCTGGACTTATTGAGGCAAAATGTGGACTTCTTGAAAAAGTGAGCCTTGTTGAAAAAGAACATGAAGGCTTAGAATCACCTTTAAAGGATTGCAGGTTTGAGAAGGGTTCAAGGGAAGCACGACAGCTGGAGGCAACCGACGAAAAGCTGCATAGGTCCGAATCCAGCCATGGCGTTGAAGTGCTCTTTCTAGAAGAAGAGCTCAAAGCACAGAAGGCTCAACATGGTCAAGAGGATGAAACGATGGCGCACCTATCAAGAAGGATACAGTCCCTCCAAGGTGAATCTGAATCCCTCAGATCACAAATAGCTGAAGCTGAAACAAACTGGAGACTCTTTCAAGTGAATGAGGAAGAACTGAAGCTGGCAATCAAAGAGGTTTTGAATGAAGGATCCCTACTTCCGCAAATGCAGAGACCAACAATACAAGGAGAAGCTGAAGCACAGAGGGAACAAGGAGGTGTCCAATATAAAGCAAAAATCATATTAGAGGACTCTAAAGTAGCTGGAGAACAAGTTCTAAGGGACACAGAAAATCACATGGAGTCTCTGGGTGAATGCTTGCTGAAGATGATGGATAGGTCTTCTCCAAGCCTGGGAGCCCAAAGGGATGGTGGTCACCTGGAACTGGGAAAGACGAGTGAACCCGAAATTGGTGCTCACTTGGAGGATGAGTCCAAAGGAGCTTTGAGGAACCTGGTTTATGGTGATAAGCTAAAGGCCTCCTTAGAAATCTTGGAAGGAGGAAGAATTCAAAAATGTACTTTCTCATCTGAAGTGTAGAAAACCACGGAAGACCTTACAGAACACCTTAAAAGTCTGCAGACTGAACAGGCATCCTTGCAGTCAGAAAATGCACAGCTGCAAAGTGAGAATGAGACCCTACAGAAGAACTTTAAAGTCATGATGGAACGCTATCAAGAAAATATGATGAAACTGCACAGGAAATTAAGAGTGGAGGAAAACTACTATGTGGAGCAAGAGGAGAAACTTTCCAAAGTCGAAGAAAAGATGAGCCATACAATAAAAGTGCTGGAGACCTACAGAAAGAGAGCCCAATATCTTGAAGAACAATTGCAGAGAACCATTCATTCCTGTCTGGGGAAGATTATTTCCTCTGAGAAAGAAGCACATGCTAGTGAGTTGGCAGCTCGGATTGCTGAAAGAAACCTCAGTTATTTCAGGAAACAAAATGCACGCAACAGACAAAAATTAACTGAGAAGGAGCTTAGATTTGAACTTGTAGAAAAAGATCCCTATGATGCACTGGATGTTTCCAACTCAGCAATGGGCAGAAAGCCTTCTCCAAATGGGCCCTCACCAATAGGTCACCCTTCATCTGAAAGGAGACCTCCTCATTTGGAAAAGAGTGGTCCACTCACACTCTCACCTTTCACTCCAGTGGGAGGAGGAGGAGGGTCAAGGGGCCCTGGAGAATCCTCTGCACCATGCGACTAGCAGTAAAGGAAGAGAATCCAGCTGTCATAAGTTCATTGATTTTCAGAGAGCACCTTCTCATACTGGGCCCCTCTCTCCTCCAGGGGAACAGGCCAGCAGGCTGATGATCCCTCCGCCAGGCCAACCATATTCTTCTGATGCACGTCTTCCTCTACAAAGGCAAGATAGGTTTTACTCAAATTGTGGTAGAGCATCGGGACCAGCAGAACACAGAATTCCTAATATGCCTCCTTTGGACTCTGATGTGCCTGATTCACCTCTCCATGCTGAAAACCAAGCAACTGGCTCTGGCTCTGTGTTGGCACCTTTCCCTCCAGTCAGAGGTGCCTTGCTTCCAGTTGACCCAAGGAGTCAGTTCATGAGAAGAGGACCTTTTTTTTCCTCCACCTCTCCCAGGAAACTTGTCTGGGAACCTGGAGATTATGTTCCACCTGACCCGCCACCCACTCCATTTCCAATGCGAAGTGTCTATGCAGGGAGGGGGTTTTCCTCACAATCTTCCCCCAAGAGCTGGAATTCAGCCCTCTACACCCCCATTCTGAAAGTACAAGTGAGTTCCCTGAAGGGTTCCTTCCACCTGCAAATGAGCCTGTTACTCAACATCCAGAACCAAACAAGAAACCTCATGCTGTTGCTCTCTCTTCAAATGTAATTTGACTTATCTCTCATTTTTAGTTTTTAAGTAACTGCTTTTACTTCAGTAATTGACTATACTTTGGCTCCAATTGAAGCTCAATGAAACAATAATCCTTAAGATACTATTTTGTAAATAAAGATGGTTTACGTAGGAATCTTACGAGTAAATTATTCCTATTTTATGTCATTCCAGAGAACAGCATTGAATCTGATGAAGCCACTCTTACATAAACAAGAATGGGAGTTCTAGGTACTTGTAATCTAGCTGATGGAAATATCTTTTAAACTCCCAACAAAGAAGTGTATTTAGTATGACTGTAGCAAATGTAAAGTGACTTTAGGCTTAATGAAAAAGTGTCACTGATTTAGAGACTGGTTGGGCATTTCAGCTAGTTTTTCCATATCAGAATAACTAGAGCATGGGAGGACTAAAGGAGAGAACACAACTAAACATGTCACGGAAACAGGAGATCTCAACTACAAAGAAAAATGAAGACCTCTTTTTTATATTGGTTGCTTAAAACCTTACATAGCTCTTGAGATACCATATTTCCTACATTAGACTCAAGTGAGTTATGAACTCCCATTTTGACGCCATATTCAGATTGCACAATCACATTGTTTACACATCCACGTTTTTACAAAATGCCATATTAGTAACTGTTGTATTCTGCTACCTTTTCTGGCCTCTACTATATCCCCTCTCCTGCATTCCCATCTTCTCTCTCTATCCCGTCTGCTGTAATTGAACGTTTGAGAATTGGAAACCACACTTTAAACTCACTCTCCTCCCCTTTTTCCCTTCTGTCAAATTACTCATCATCTTCTTCTATTTCTCCTCCTCCTCCTCCTCTTCCTCCTCCTCCTGATACCTTTAATTCATTCATCATACACTCATGCATTGGTTCATTCATTCCTTTCACACATGGTGTTGGGGATCCAACTCAGGACCTTTGAAAGTGTGAAGCCAGCACTCTAGTGCTGAGCCAAAACCCCAGCACCTGTCTTTTGGATTTTATGACTGTTTATATGAAATTCAGAATCGCATTCTGCTATGGTTCACTGATATGTGGATTGACCTAGTCCTTGTTTTCTGGGAGACTTTTGGAAAATATACATGAATTATTAGGAGATTGAAATGAAGAAACAAAGAGGAAATTCCCCAATTTCTTATTCTTAGATTCCATACTCTGACTCTGCCTACCTACTGTAAAAACTTTTAAACTCTTACTCCCCATTTCTATATCATTGCCAACAAGTGAACATTCACTGCCCTGCAACAAACCAGAGAACTCACATTGAACAATGTTTCCCCAGTAGAGACCAAGACACAATACTTATTAAAAAAATACCCTAGTTATGAATTAGTAGGTAAAGCTTTATTTGAGTGTTAAATGTGCTCTAATTATGTGTTTGTGTGTTTGTTGGTGTGTGTGGTGTGTGGGCGTGTGTGCTTGTGTGTAAAACAAGCACTGAGGTGTAAAATAAATGCAGGATTGCAACGGCCTTCTTAAAAATAAGAAGCAACTTTATCACATTTGAAGCCCAGTGAAGAATCTGCCTGCTACTTAACCTACAATTAATTGAAATGTGAAAAATTCAGGCCTAGAAAAACATTTTCATTGTTTACACATCCACGTTTTTACAAAATGCCATATTAGTAACTGTTGTATTCTGCTACCTTTTCTGGCCTCTACTATACCCCCACTCCTGCCCTCCCATCTTCTCTCTCTATCCCGTCTGCTGTAATTCAACGTTTGGGAATTGGAAACCACACTTTAAACTCACTCTCCTCCCCTTTTTCCCTTCTGTCAAATTACTCATCATCTTCTTCTATTTCTCCTCCTCTTCCTCCTCCTCCTCTTCCTCCTCCTCCTGATACCTTTAATTCATTCATCATACACTCATGCATTGGTTCATTCATTCCTTTTACACATGGTGTTGGGGATCCAACTCAGGACCTTTGAAAGTGTGAAGCCAGCACTCTAGTGCTGAGCCAAAACCCCAGCACATGTCTTTTGGATTTTATGACTGTTTATATGAAATTCAGAATCGCATTCTGCTATGGTTCACTGATATGTGGATTGACCTAGTCCTTGTTTTCTGGGAGACTTTTGGAAAATATACATGAATTATTAGGAGATTGAAATGAAGAAACAAAGAGGAAATTCCCCAATTTCTTATTCTTAGATTCCATACTCTGACTCTGCCTACCTACTGTAAAAACTTTTAAACTCTTACTCCCCATTTCTATATCATTGCCAACAAGTGAACATTCACTGCTCTGCAACAAACCAGAGAACTCACATTGAACAATGTTTCCCCAGTAGAGACCAAGACACAATACTTATTAAAAAAATACCCTAGTTATGAATTAGTAGGTAAAGCTTTATTTGAGTGTTAAATGTGCTCTAATTATGTGTTTGTGTGTTTGTTGGTGTGTGTGGTGTGTGGGCGTGTGTGCTTGTGTGTAAAACAAGCACTGAGGTGTAAAATAAATGCAGGATTGCAACGGCCTTCTTAAAAATAAGAAGCAACTTTATCACATTTGAAGCCCAGTGAAGAATCTGCCTGCTACTTAACCTACAATTAATTGAAATGTGAAAAATTCAGGCCTAGAAAAACAAAGCCAACATACATACTGAATCTAATCAGTCTGTCTCACCTGTTTTCTAACCAATCCTTTAAATAAACCTAAATGGCCAGCGTAAAACATCAGTTGTTCTAAACGAGTGGACGGATGTCCCCTGTCATGGGCTGTGTAAAATACATGGAGGATCCGGCACTGATTGTTATCTAGAATGACTTCTGCCTGAACTACTATTGGAGAATTGTTGCTGATATACTGCGGTTCTTATACCAGTAAACTGGAATGAAGGTAATTTCAGGCTGCAAAGGAATAAATTGATTTTACTAACTGGTTTTTGGAAAACACTGCCATGAAAAATTATCAATATGTTCATAAAGGCATCTACATGTCTCTTCACAAGGGTTTTACTTAATGGGGGAGGTGGTGAGGTCTGGATATAACTGAACTGTCCATTAGTAGGTACAACAATATAATGGGAATCTGAGTGCACATTCCGGTTTGAACTCAATCTAGGTAACATGGATTCATCTCTGTGTAATAGGCCTGCTTCTGAAAAACACAATGTAGAGCTCCAAAAGCAGAACGATACTCTCAGAATACCATGTTATGTTTGTAAATAGATAGACAGATAGATATACAGAAATCAAAAATCTGAAAACGGTCTGGAAGTGTACATTTCAATAACTTACAATGTCAGTAGTGGGGGATTAATAGCAGATCAAGAAGACTGTATCTGCATGCGAAATGGTTCAATTTTTGAAAGAGTTTTTTAAATGAAAATGGACAAAAAATTGAAAGGGTTACAGTAAGTGTTGAGGAGTGACTTGACAAAAGGAGCACAGAGGTGAGAAAGAATTAAGTAGAGTTCAATAGAACCAGGTATAATTTCTGTACACATGACTCCATGAACAGGAGCAAAGGGGACACTTAAAGAAATCATAGGACTAAGGAGAGATCAGGATTAGTAGGCTTTGTACTAGTCTAGAAATGCTGACCTGAAAACCAACTAAAGTTCTCAACTCCTTCTTCTGAGGAACATTAGCTGTGCCGTGCTTTTCAAAAATGACTTGTCATGACTGATTTATGCCCATGTTAGCAACTCTTCTGAAATTACTTTGAAAGTAGACTCATGTGAGAGTTTCTCTTTAGAGATAATTCAAATTACTTGCATAGGAAGTGGCAGCAGGTCTGGGGATGTTGTAGCTCAGTGGCAGTGACCTTGCCTAGCTTGGGGCTGGCCTGCCATGGACTTTCACCCCAAACACTTGCAAGAAAAGAGAAGGAAGGGAAGGGAGAGAGAAAGTTGGAAGGGAGGAAGGCAAAGTTGGAGGGATGGAGGGAGGTAGAAAAGAAGGAAGAAGAAAAGGAGAAAAACCAGGAAGGGAGGAAGGAAGGTAGGAAATAGGGAGAGCACAAGGGCAGGGAAAGGACTGAGTCACTCAAACAAAAGGCAAGGGACACAAAGACCAATATAGGCCATAAAAGCTGTTTGAACAGTTTAGTCAGCTTTAGAATTTGAGTGACATCAAACTGAATGTTATTATGACTGGATGGAATCTTCCTACTAACCCCGCCTTGGCCTGGCCTAAACCAAATCAAGGGGTGGGTGGCATGGAGAGGAATTCTCTCTGGCTGGAGTGGGAGGGACCTAAACCTGTGGCACTTGAGGATGCACCGGGTGGGGAAGCGGACAAGACTCCCCTGATGGGCAGTTGAGCACAACAAGGCTCCTGGGAGCCTTTGATCATGGCTCCCACCGCCATACGCCCACCACCCACCATACGCCCAGCCCCTGAAGGGGATCACAGTGGTCTGCTCCGTTGCCTGGTGCAGGTTGGAGTTCCTGACCAAACACCTGAGTGTCCACAGCCTGTGTTGGCCTGCCTGGGCAGGCTGTGGTTGTGGTGGCAAGAGCCAAAGCTGTGTTGGCGTGATGGAGGAGCCAAGGGCTGCCTCTCAGCCATACTAGTGGGTGGTTCTGGAAGAAGCACCCAGGGTTGTGGCAGCATTGTCCGAAGACATGAAGCCAGGCCATCTTCCTTATGGCTTTCCTTGGGAGTTGGTGATGTGTACAGCTCTTGGATTTTCCGCTGTTCTCTCACTTTTCTGGAGAGGTTTTCAGTCGGTTCGTAGCAGGCTTTACGTGGGAAGAGAAAAAAGGCTGACTCTAAATCTTGCTGGACTTATTGAGGCAAAATGTGGACTTCTTGAAAAAGTGAGCCTTGTTGAAAAAGAACATGAAGCCTTCGAATCATCTTTAAAGGATTGCAGGTTTGAGAAGGGTTCAAGGGAAGCACGACAGCTGGAGGCAAACGACGAAAAGCTGCATAGGTCCGAATCCAGCCATGGCGTTGAAGTGCTCTTTCTAGAAGAAGAGCTCAAAGCACAGAAGGCTCAACATGGTCAACAGGATGAAACGATGGCGCATCTATCAAGAAGGATACAGTCCCTCCAAGGTGAATCTGAATCCCTCAGATCACAAATAGCTGAAGCTGAAACAAACTGGAGACTCTTTCAAGTGAATGAGGAAGAACTGAAGCTGGCAATCAAAGAGGTTTTGAATGAAGGATCCCTACTTCCGCAAATGCAGAGACCAACAATACAAGGAGAAGCTGAAGCACAGAGGGAACAAGGAGGTGTCCAATATAAAGCAAAAATCATATTAGAGGACTCTAAAGTAGCTGGAGAACAAGTTCTAAGGGACACAGAAAATCACATGGAGTCTCTGAGTGAATGCTTGCTGAAGATGATGGATAGGTCTTCTCCAAGCCTGGGAGCCCAAAGGGATGGTGGTCACCTGGAACTGGGAAAGACGAGTGAACCCGAAATTGGTGCTCACTTGGAGGATGAGTCCAACGGAGCTTTGAGGAACCTGGTTTATGGTGATAAGCTAAAGGCCTCCTTAGAAATCTTGGAAGGAGGAAGAATTCAAAAATGTACTTTCTCATCTGAAGTGGAGAAAACCACGGAAGACCTTACAGAACACCTTAAAAGTCTGCAGACTGAACAGGCATCCTTGCATTCAGAAAATGCACAGCTGCAAAGTGAGAATGAGACCCTACAGAAGAACTTTAAAGTCATGATGGAACGCTATCAAGAAAATATGATGAAACTGCACAGGAAATTAAGAGTGGAGGAAAACTACCGTGTGGAGCAAGAGGAGAAACTTTCCAAAGTCGAAGAAAAGATGAGCCATACAATAAAAGAGCTGGAGACCTACAGAAAGAGAGCCCAATATCTTGAAGAACAATTGCAGAGTACCATTCATTCCTGTCTGGGGAAGATTATTTCCTCTGAGAAAGAAGCACATGCTAGTGAGTTGGCAGCTCGGATTGCTGAAAGAAACCTCAGTTATTTCAGGAAACAAAATGCACGCAACAGACAAAAATTAACTGAGAAGGAGCTTAGATTTGAACTTGTAGAAAAAGATCCCTATGATGCACTGGATGTTTCCAACTCAGCAATGGGCAGAAAGCCTTCTCCAAATGGGCCCTCACCAATAGGTCACCCTTCATCTGAAAGGAGACCTCCTCATTTGGAAAAGAGTGGTCCACTCACACTCTCACCTTTCACTCCAGTGGGAGGAGGAGGAGGGTCAAGGGGCCCTGGAGAATCCTCTGCACCATGCGACTAGCAGTAAAGGAAGAGAATCCAGCTGTCATAAGTTCACTGATTTTCAGAGAGCACCTTCTCAGACTGGGCCCCTCTCTCCTCCAGGGGAACAGGCCAGCAGGCTGATGATCCCTCCGCCAGGCCAACCATATTCTTCTGATGCACGTCTTCCTCTACAAAGGCAAGATAGGTTTTACTCAAATTGTGGTAGAGCATCGGGACCAGCAGAACACAGAATTCCTAATATGCCTCCTTTGGACTCTGATGTGCCTGATTCACCTCTCCATGCTGAAAACCAAGCAACTGGCTCTGGCTCTGTGTTGGCACCTTTCCCTCCAGTCAGAGGTGCCTTGCTTCCAGTTGACCCAAGGAGTCAGTTCATGAGAAGAGGACCTTTTTTTTCCTCCACCTCTCCCAGGAAACTTGTCTGGGAACCTGGAGATTATGTTCCACCTGACCCGCCACCCACTCCATTTCCAATGCGAAGTGTCTATGCAGGGAGGGGGTTTTCCTCACAATCTTCCCCCAAGAGCTGGAATTCAGCCCTCTACACCCCCATTCTGAAAGTACAAGTGAGTTCCCTGAAGGGTTCCTTCCACCTGCAAATGAGCCTGTTACTCAACATCCAGAACCAAACAAGAAACCTCATGCTGTTGCTCTCTCTTCAAATGTAATTTGACTTATCTCTCATTTTTAGTTTTTAAGTAACTGCTTTTACTTCAGTAATTGACTATACTTTGGCTCCAATTGAAGCTCAATGAAACAATAATCCTTAAGATACTATTTTGTAAATAAAGATGGTTTACGTAGGAATCTTACGAGTAAATTATTCCTATTTTATGTCATTCCAGAGAACAGCATTTAATCTGATGAAGCCACTCTTACATAAACAAGAATGGGAGTTCTAGGTACTTGTAATCTAGCTGATGGAAATATCTTTTAAACTCCCAACAAAGAAGTGTACTTAATATGACTGTAGCAAATGTAAAGTGACTTTAGGTTTAATGAAAAAGTGTCACTGATTTAGAGACTTGTTGGGCATTTCAGCTAGTTTTTCCATATCAGAATAACTAGAGCATGGGAGGACTAAAGGAGAGAACACAACTAAACATGTCACGGAAACAGGAGATCTCAACTACAAAGAAAAATGAAGACCTCTTTTTTATATTGGTTGCTTAAAACCTTACATAGCTCTTGAGATACCATATTTCCTACATTAGACTCAAGTGAGTTATGAACTCCCATTTTGACCCCATATTCAGATTGCACAATCACATTGTTTACACATCCACGTTTTTACTACTCATCATCTTCTTCTATTTCTCCACCTCCTCCTCCTCTTCCTCCTACTCCTGATACCCTTAATTCATTCATCATACATTCATGCATTGGTTCATTCATTCCTTTCACACATGGTGTTGGAGTTCCAACTCAGGACCTTTGAAAGTGTGAAGCCAGCACTCTAGTGCTGAGCCAAAACCCCAGCACCTGTCTTTTGGATTTTATGACTGTTTATATGAAATTCAGAATCGCATTCTGCTATGGTTCACTGATATGTGGATTGACCAAGTCCTTGTTTTCTGGGAGACTTTTGGAAAATATACATGAATTATTAGGAGATTGAAATGAAGAAACAAAGAGGAAATTCCCCAATTTCTTATTCTTAGATTCCATACTCTGACTCTGCCTACCTACTGTAAAAACTTTTAAACTCTTACTCCCCATTTCTATATCATTGCCAACAAGTGAACATTCACTGCCCTGCAACAAACCAGAGAACTCACATTGAACAATGTTTCCCCAGTAGAGACCAAGACACAATACTTATTAAAAAAATACCCTAGTTATGAATTAGTAGGTAAAGCTTTATTTGAGTGTTAAATGTGCTCTAATTATGTGTTTGTGTGTTTGTTGGTGTGTGTGGTGTGTGGGCGTGTGTGCTTGTGTGTAAAACAAGCACTGTGGTGTAAAATAAATGCAGGATTGCAACGGCCTTCTTAAAAATAAGAAGCAACTTTATCACATTTGAAGCCCAGTGAGGAATCTGCCTGATGCTTAACATACAATTAATTGAAATGTGAAAAATTCAGGCCTAGAAAAACAAAGCCAACATACATACTGAATCTAATCAGTCTGTCTCACCTGTTTTCTAACCACTCCTTTAAATAAATGTAAATGGCCAGCGTAAAACATCAGTTGTTCTAAACGAGGGGACGGATGTCCCCTGTCATGGGCTGTGTAAAATACATGGAGGATCCGGCACTGATTGTTATCTAGAATGATTTCGGCCTGAACTACTTGGAGAATTGTTGCTGATATACTGCGGTTCTTATACCAGTAAACTGGAATGAAGGTAATTTCAGGCTGCAAAGGAATAAATTGATTTTACTAACTGGTTTTTGGAAAACACTGCCATGAAAAATTATCAATATGTTCATAAAGGCATCTACATATCTCTTCACAAGGGTTTTACTTAATGGGGGAGGTGGTGAAGTCTGGATATAACTGAACTGTCCATTAGTAGGTACAACAATATAATGGGAATCTGAGTGCACATTCCGGTTTGAACTCAATCTAGGTAACATGGATTCATCTCTGTGTAATAGGCCTGCTTCTGAAAAACACAATGTAGAGCTCCAAAAGCAGAACGATACTCTCAGAATACCATGTTATGTTTGTAAATAGATAGACAGATAGATATACAGAAATCAAAAATCTGAAAACGGTCTGGAAGTGTACATTTCAATAACTTACAATGTCAGTAGTGGGGGATTAATAGCAGATCAAGAAGACTGTATCTGCATGCGAAATGGTTCAATTTTTGAAAGAGTTTTTTAAATGAAAATGGACAAAAAATTGAAAGGGTTACAGTAAGTGTTGAGGAGTGACTTGACAAAAGGAGCACAGAGGTGAGAAAGAATTAAGTAGAGTTCAATAGAACCAGGTATAATTTCTGTACACATGACTCCATGAACAGGAGCAAAGGGGACACTTAAAGAAATCATAGGACTAAGGAGAGATCAGGATTAGGAGGGTTTGTACTAGTCTAGAAATGCTGACCTGAAAACCAACTAAAGTTCTCAACTCCTTCTTCTGAGGAACATTAGCTGTGCCGTGCTTTTCAAAAATGACTTGTCATGACTGATTTATGCCCATGTTAGCAACTCTTCTGAAATTACTTTGAAAGTAGACTCATGTGAGAGTTTCTCTTTAGAGATAATTCAAATTACTTGCATAGGAAGTGGCAGCAGGTCTGGGGATGTTGTAGCTCAGTGGCAGTGACCTTGCCTAGCTTGGGGCTGGCCTGCCACGGACTTTCACCCCAAACACTTGCAAGAAAAGAGAAGGAAGGGAAGGGAGAGAGAAAGTTGGAAGGGAGGAAGGCAAAGTTGGAGGGATGGAGGGAGGTAGAAAAGAAGGAAGAAGAAAAGGAGAAAAACCAGGAAGGGAGGAAGGAAGGTAGGAAATAGGGAGAGCACAAGGGCAGGGAAAGGACTGAGTCACTCAAACAAAAGGCAAGGGACACAAAGACCAATATAGGCCATAAAAGCTGTTTGAACAGTTTAGTCAGCTTTAGAATTTGAGTGACATCAAACTGAATGTTATTATGACTGGATGGAATCTTCCTACTAACCCCGCCTTGGCCTGGCCTAAACCAAATCAAGGGGTGGGTGGCATGGAGAGGAATTCTCTCTGGCTGGAGTGGGAGGGACCTAAACCTGTGGCACTTGAGGATGCACCGTGTAGGGAAGCGGACAAGACTGCCCTGATGGGCAGTTGAGCACAACAAGGCTCCTGGGAGCCTTTGATCATGGCTCCCACCGCCATACGCCCACCACCCACCATACGCCCAGCCCCTGAAGGGGATCACAGTGGTCTGCTCCGTTGCCTGGTGCAGGTTGGAGTTCCTGACCAAACACCTGAGTGTCCACAGCCTGTGTTGGCCTGCCTGGGCAGGCTGTGGTTGTGGTGGCAAGAGCCAAAGCTGTGTTGGCGTGATGGAGGAGCCAAGGGCTGCCTCTCAGCCATACTAGTGGGTGGTTCTGGAAGAAGCACCCAGGGTTGTGGCAGCATTGTCCGAAGACATGAAGCCAGGCCATCTTCCTTATGGCTTTCCTTGGGAGTTGGTGATGTGTACAGCTCTTGGATTTTCCGCTGTTCTCTCACTTTTCTGGAGAGGTTTTCAGTCGGTTCGTAGCAGGCTTTACGTGGGAAGAGAAAAAAGGCTGGCTCTAAATCTTGCTGGACTTATTGAGGCAAAATGTGGACTTCTTGAAAAAGTGAGCCTTGTTGAAAAAGAACATGAAGGCTTAGAATCACCTTTAAAGGATTGCAGGTTTGAGAAGGGTTCAAGGGAAGCACGACAGCTAGAGGCAACCGACGAAAAGCTGCATAGGTCCGAATCCAGCCATGGCGTTGAAGTGCTCTTTCTAGAAGAAGAGCTCAAAGCACAGAAGGCTCAACATGGTCAAGAGGATGAAACGATGGCGCACCTATCAAGAAGGATACAGTCCCTCCAAGGTGAATCTGAATCCCTCAGATCACAAATAGCTGAAGCTAAAACAAACTGGAGACTCTTTCAAGTGAATGAGGAAGAACTGAAGCTGGCAATCAAAGAGGTTTTGAATGAAGGATCCCTACTTCCGCAAACGCAGAGACCAACAATACAAGGAGAAGCTGAAGCACAGAGGGAACAAGGAGGTGTCCAATATAAAGCAAAAATCATATTAGAGGACTCTAAAGTAGCTGGAGAACAAGTTCTAAGGGACACAGAAAATCACATGGAGTCTCTGGGTGAATGCTTGCTGAAGATGATGGATAGGTCTTCTCCAAGCCTGGGAGCCCAAAGGGATGGTGGTCACCTGGAACTGGGAAAGACGAGTGAACCCGAAATTGGTGCTCACTTGGAGGATGAGTCCAAAGGAGCTTTGAGGAACCTGGTTTATGGTGATAAGCTAAAGGCCTCCTTAGAAATCTTGGAAGGAGGAAGAATTCAAAAATGTACTTTCTCATCTGAAGTGGAGAAAACCACGGAAGACCTTACAGAACACCTTAAAAGTCTGCAGACTGAACAGGCATCCTTGCAGTCAGAAAATGCACAGCTGCAAAGTGAGAATGAGACCCTACAGAAGAACTTTAAAGTCATGATGGAACGCTATCAAGAAAATATGATGAAACTGCACAGGAAATTAAGAGTGGAGGAAAACTACCGTGTGGAGCAAGAGGAGAAACTTTCCAAAGTCGAAGAAAAGATGAGCCATACAATAAAAGTGCTGGAGACCTACAGAAAGAGAGCCCAATATCTTGAAGAACAATTGCAGAGTACCATTCATTCCTGTCTGGGGAAGATTATTTCCTCTGAGAAAGAAGCACATGCTAGTGAGTTGGCAGCTCGGATTGCTGAAAGAAACCTCAGTTATTTCAGGAAACAAAATGCACGCAACAGACAAAAATTAACTGAGAAGGAGCTTAGATTTGAACTTGTAGAAAAAGATCCCTATGATGCACTGGATGTTTCCAACTCAGCAATGGGAAGAAAGCCTCCAAATGGGCCCTCACCAATAGGTCACCCTTCATCTGAAAGGAGACCTCCTCATTTGGAAAAGAGTGGTCCACTCACACTCTCACCTTTCACTCCAGTGGGAGGAGGAGGAGGGTCAAGGGGCCCTGGAGAATCCTCTGCACCATGCGACTAGCAGTAAAGGAAGAGAATCCAGCTGTCATAAGTTCACTGATTTTCAGAGAGCACCTTCTCAGACTGGGCCCCTCTCTCCTCCAGGGGAACAGGCCAGCAGGCTGATGATCCCTCCGCCAGGCCAACCATATTCTTCTGATGCACGTCTTCCTCTACAAAGGCAAGATAGGTTTTACTCAAATTGTGGTAGAGCATCGGGACCAGCAGAACACAGAATTCCTAATATGCCTCCTTTGGACTCTGATGTGCCTGATTCACCTCTCCATGCTGAAAACCAAGCAACTGGCTCTGGCTCTGTGTTGGCACCTTTCCCTCCAGTCAGAGGTGCCTTGCTTCCAGTTGACCCAAGGAGTCAGTTCATGAGAAGAGGACCTTTTTTTTCCTCCACCTCTCCCAGGAAACTTGTCTGGGAACCTGGAGATTATGTTCCACCTGACCCGCCACCCACTCCATTTCCAATGCGAAGTGTCTATGCAGGGAGGGGGTTTTCCTCACAATCTTCCCCCAAGAGCTGGAATTCAGCCCTCTACACCCCCATTCTGAAAGTACAAGTGAGTTCCCTGAAGGGTTCCTTCCACCTGCAAATGAGCCTGTTACTCAACATCCAGAACCAAACAAGAAACCTCATGCTGTTGCTCTCTCTTCAAATGTAATTTGACTTATCTCTCATTTTTAGTTTTTAAGTAACTGCTTTTACTTCAGTAATTGACTATACTTTGGCTCCAATTGAAGCTCAATGAAACAATAATCCTTAAGATACTATTTTGTAAATAAAGATGGTTTACGTAGGAATCTTACGAGTAAATTATTCCTATTTTATGTCATTCCAGAGAACAGCATTTAATCTGATGAAGCCACTCTTACATAAACAAGAATGGGAGTTCTAGGTACTTGTAATCTGGCTGATGGAAATATCTTTTAAACTCCCAACAAAGAAGTGTATTTAGTATGACTGTAGCAAATGTAAAGTGACTTTAGGCTTAATGAAAAAGTGTCACTGATTTAGAGACTGGTTGGGCATTTCAGCTAGTTTTTCCATATCAGAATAACTAGAGCATGGGAGGACTAAAGGAGAGCACACAACTAAACATGTCAGGGAAACAGGAGATCTCAACTACAAAGAAAAATGAAGACCTCTTTTTTATATTGGTTGCTTAAAACCTTACATAGCTCTTGAGATACCATATTTCCTACATTAGACTCAAGTGAGTTATGAACTCCCATTTTGACCCCATATTCAGATTGCACAATCACATTGTTTACACATCCACGTTTTTACAAAATGCCATATTAGTAACTGTTGTATTCTACTACCTTTTCTGGCCTCTACTATATCCCCTCTCCTGCCCTATCATCTTCTCTCTCTATCCCGTCTGCTGTAATTGAACGTTTGGGAATTGGAAACCACACTTTAAACTCACTCTCCTCCCCTTTTTCCCTTCTGTCAAATTACTCATCATCTTCTTCTATTTCTCCTCCTCCTCCTCCTCTTCCTCCTCCTCCTGATACCTTTAATTCATTCATCATACACTCATGCATTGGTTCATTCATTCCTTTCACACATGGTGTTGGGGATCCAACTCAGGACCTTTGAAAGTGTGAAGCCAGCACTCTAGTGCTGAGCCAAAACCCCAGCACCTGTCTTTTGGATTTTATGACTGTTTATATGAAATTCAGAATCGCATTCTGCTATGGTTCACTGATATGTGGATTGACCTAGTCCTTGTTTTCTGGGAGACTTTTGGAAAATATACATGAATTATTAGGAGATTGAAATGAAGAAACAAAGAGGAAATTCTCCAATTTCTTATTCTTAGATTCCATACTCTGACTCTGCCTACCTACTGTAAAAACTTTTAAACTCTTACTCCCCATTTCTATATCATTGCCAACAAGTGAACATTCACTGCCCTGCAACAAACCAGAGAACTCACATTGAACAATGTTTCCCCAGTAGAGACCAAGACACAATACTTATTAAAAAAATACCCTAGTTATGAATTAGTAGGTAAAGCTTTATTTGAGTGTTAAATGTGCTCTAATTATGTGTTTGTGTGTTTGTTGGTGTGTGTGGTGTGTGGGCGTGTGTGCTTGTGTGTAAAACAAGCACTGAGGTGTAAAATAAATGCAGGATTGCAACGGCCTTCTTAAAAATAAGAAGCAACTTTATCACATTTGAAGCCCAGTGAAGAATCTGCCTGCTACTTAACCTACAATTAATTGAAATGTGAAAAATTCAGGCCTAGAAAAACAAAGCCAACATACATACTGAATCTAATCAGTCTGTCTCACCTGTTTTCTAACCAATCCTTTAAATAAACCTAAATGGCCAGCGTAAAACATCAGTTGTTCTAAACGAGTGGACGGATGTCCCCTGTCATGGGCTGTGTAAAATACATGGAGGATCCGGCACTGATTGTTATCTAGAATGACTTCTGCCTGAACTACTATTGGAGAATTGTTGCTGATATACTGCGGTTCTTATACCAGTAAACTGGAATGAAGGTAATTTCAGGCTGCAAAGGAATAAATTGATTTTACTAACTGGTTTTTGGAAAACACTGCCATGAAAAATTATCAATACGTTCATAAAGGCATCTACATGTCTCTTCACAAGGGTTTTACTTAATGGGGGAGGTGGTGAGGTCTGGATATAACTGAACTGTCCATTAGTAGGTAGAACAATATAATGGGAATCTGAGTGCACATTCCGGTTTGAACTCAATCTAGGTAACATGGATTCATCTCTGTGTAATAGGCCTGCTTCTGAAAAACACAATGTAGAGCTCCAAAAGCAGAACGATACTCTCAGAATACCATGTTATGTTTGTAAATAGATAGACAGATAGATATACAGAAATCAAAAATCTGAAAACGGTCTGGAAGTGTACATTTCAATAACTTACAATGTCAGTAGTGGGGGATTAATAGCAGATCAAGAAGACTGTATCTGCATGCGAAATGGTCCAATTTTTGAAAGAGTTTTTTAAATGAAAATGGACAAAAAATTGAAAGGGTTACAGTAAGTGTTGAGGAGTGACTTGACAAAAGGAGCACAGAGGTGAGAAAGAATTAAGTAGAGTTCAATAGAACCAGGTATAATTTCTGTACACATGACTCCATGAACAGGAGCAAAGGGGACACTTAAAGAAATCATAGGACTAAGGAGAGATCAGGATTAGGAGGCTTTGTACTAGTCTAGAAATGCTGACCTGAAAACCAACTAAAGTTCTCAACTCCTTCTTCTGAGGAACATTAGCTGTGCCGTGCTTTTCAAAAATGACTTGTCATGACTGATTTATGCCCATGTTAGCAACTCTTCTGAAATTACTTTGAAAGTAGACTCATGTGAGAGTTTCTCTTTAGAGATAATTCAAATTACTTGCATAGGAAGTGGCAGCAGGTCTGGGGATGTTGTAGCTCAGTGGCAGTGACCTTGCCTAGCTTGGGGCTGGCCTGCCATGGACTTTCACCCCAAACACTTGCAAGAAAAGAGAAGGAAGGGAAGGGAGAGAGAAAGTTGGAAGGGAGGAAGGCAAAGTTGGAGGGATGGAGGGAGGTAGAAAAGAAGGAAGAAGAAAAGGAGAAAAAACAGGAAGGGAGGAAGGAAGGTAGGAAATAGGGAGAGCACAAGGGCAGGGAAAGGACTGAGTCACTCAAACAAAAGGCAAGGGACACAAAGACCAATATAGGCCATAAAAGCTGTTTGAACAGTTTAGTCAGCTTTAGAATTTGAGTGACATCAAACTGAATGTTATTATGACTGGATGGAATCTTCCTACTAACCCCGCCTTGGCCTGGCCTAAACCAAATCAAGGGGTGGGTGGCATGGAGAGGAATTCTCTCTGGCTGGAGTGGGAGGGACCTAAACCTGTGGCACTTGAGGATGCACCATGTAGGGAAGCGGACAAGACTGCCCTGATGGGCATTTGAGCACAACAAGGCTCCTGGGAGCCTTTGATCATGGCTCCCACCGCCATACGCCCACCACCCACCATACGCCCAGCCCCTGAAGGGGATCACAGTGGTCTGCTCCGTTGCCTGGTGCAGGTTGGAGTTCCTGACCAAACACCTGAGTGTCCACAGCCTGTGTTGGCCTGCCTGGGCAGGCTGTGGTTGTGGTGGCAAGAGCCAAAGCTGTGTTGGCGTGATGGAGGAGCCAAGGGCTGCCTCTCAGCCATACTAGTGGGTGGTTCTGGAAGAAGCACCCAGGGTTGTGGCAGCATTGTCTGAAGACATGAAGCCAGGCCATCTTCCTTATGGCTTTCCTTGGGAGTTGGTGATGTGTAGAGCTCTTGGATTTTCCGCTGTTCTCTCACTTTTCTGGAGAGGTTTTCAGTCGGTTCGTAGCAGGCTTTACGTGGGAAGAGAAAAAAGGCTGGCTCTAAATCTTGCTGGACTTATTGAGGCAAAATGTGGACTTCTTGAAAAAGTGAGCCTTGTTGAAAAAGAACATGAAGGCTTAGAATCATCTTTAAAGGATTGCAGGTTTGAGAAGGGTTCAAGGGAAGCATGACAGCTGGAGGCAACCGACGAAAAGCTGCATAGGTCCGAATCCAGCCATGGCGTTGAAGTGCTCTTTCTAGAAGAAGAGCTCAAAGCACAGAAGGCTCAACATGGTCAACAGGATGAAACGATGGCGCATCTATCAAGAAGGATACAGTCCCTCCAAGGTGAATCTGAATCCCTCAGATCACAAATAGCTGAAGCTAAAACAAACTGGAGACTCTTTCAAGTGAATGAGGAAGAACTGAAGCTGGCAATCAAAGAGGTTTTGAATGAAGGATCCCTACTTCCGCAAACGCAGAGACCAACAATACAAGGAGAAGCTGAAGCACAGAGGGAACAAGGAGGTGTCCAATATAAAGCAAAAATCATATTAGAGGACTCTAAAGTAGCTGGAGAACAAGTTCTAAGGGACACAGAAAATCACATGGAGTCTCTGAGTGAATGCTTGCTGAAGATGATGGATAGGTCTTCTCCAAGCCTGGGAGCCCAAAGGGATGGTGGTCACCTGGAACTGGGAAAGACGAGTGAACCCGAAATTGGTGCTCACTTGGAGGATGAGTCCAAAGGAGCTTTGAGGAACCTGGTTTATGGTGATAAGCTAAAGGCCTCCTTAGAAATCTTGGAAGGAGGAAGAATTCAAAAATGTACTTTCTCATCTGAAGTGGAGAAAACCACGGAAGACCTTACAGAACACCTTAAAAGTCTGCAGACTGAACAGGCATCCTTGCAGTCAGAAAATGCACAGCTGCAAAGTGAGAATGAGACCCTACAGAAGAACTTTAAAGTCATGATGGAACGCTATCAAGAAAATATGATGAAACTGCACAGGAAATTAAGAGTGGAGGAAAACTACCGTGTGGAGCAAGAGGAGAAACTTTCCAAAGTCGAAGAAAAGATGAGCCATACAATAAAAGTGCTGGAGACCTACAGAAAGAGAGCCCAATATCTTGAAGAACAATTGCAGAGTACCATTCATTCCTGTCTGGGGAAGATTATTTCCTCTGAGAAAGAAGCACATGCTAGTGAGTTGGCAGCTCGGATTGCTGAAAGAAACCTCAGTTATTTCAGGAAACAAAATGCACGCAACAGACAAAAATTAACTGAGAAGGAGCTTAGATTTGAACTTGTAGAAAAAGATCCCTATGATGCACTGGATGTTTCCAACTCAGCAATGGGCAGAAAGCCTTCTCCAAATGGGCCCTCACCAATAGGTCACCCTTCATCTGAAAGGAGACCTCCTCATTTGGAAAAGAGTGGTCCACTCACACTCTCACCTTTCACTCCAGTGGGAGGAGGAGGAGGGTCAAGGGGCCCTGGAGAATCCTCTGCACCATGCGACTAGCAGTAAAGGAAGAGAATCCAGCTGTCATAAGTTCACTGATTTTCAGAGAGCACCTTCTCAGACTGGGCCCCTCTCTCCTCCAGGGGAACAGGCCAGCAGGCTGATGATCCCTCCGCCAGGCCAACCATATTCTTCTGATGCACGTCTTCCTCTACAAAGGCAAGATAGGTTTTACTCAAATTGTGGTAGAGCATCGGGACCAGCAGAACACAGAATTCCTAATATGCCTCCTTTGGACTCTGATGTGCCTGATTCACCTCTCCATGCTGAAAACCAAGCAACTGGCTCTGGCTCTGTGTTGGCACCTTTCCCTCCAGTCAGAGGTGCCTTGCTTCCAGTTGACCCAAGGAGTCAGTTCATGAGAAGAGGACCTTTTTTTTCCTCCACCTCTCCCAGGAAACTTGTCTGGGAACCTGGAGATTATGTTCCACCTGACCCGCCACCCACTCCATTTCCAATGCGAAGTGTCTATGCAGGGAGGGGGTTTTCCTCACAATCATCCCCCAAGAGCTGGAATTCAGCCCTCTACACCCCCATTCTGAAAGTACAAGTGAGTTCCCTGAAGGGTTCCTTCCACCTGCAAATGAGCATGTTACTCAACATCCAGAACCAAACAAGAAACCTCATGCTGTTGCTCTCTCTTCAAATGTAATTTGACTTATCTCTCATTTTTAGTTTTTAAGTAACTGCTTTTACTTCAGTAATTGACTATACTTTGGCTCCAATTGAAGCTCAATGAAACAATAATCCTTAAGATACTATTTTGTAAATAAAGATGGTTTACGTATGAATCTTACGAGTAAATTATTCCTATTTTATGTCATTCCAGAGAACAGCATTTAATCTGATGAAGCCACTCTTACATAAACAAGAATGGGAGTTCTAGGTACTTGTAATCTAGCTGATGGAAATATCTTTTAAACTCCCAACAAAGAAGTGTATTTAGTATGACTGTAGCAAATGTAAAGTGACTTTAGGCTTAATGAAAAAGTGTCACTGATTTAGAGACTGGTTGGGCATTTCAGCTAGTTTTTCCATATCAGAATAACTAGAGCATGGGAGGATAAAGGAGAGAACAAAACTAAACATGTCACGGAAACAGGAGATCTCAACTACAAAGAAAAATGAAGACCTCTTTTTTATATTGGTTGCTTAAAACCTTACATAGCTCTTGAGATACCATATTTCCTACATTAGACTCAAGTGAGTTATGAACTCCCATTTTGACCCCATATTCAGATTGCACAATCACATTGTTTACACATCCACGTTTTTACAAAATGCCATATTAGTAACTGTTGTATTCTGCTACCTTTTCTGGCCTCTACTATATCCCCTCTCCTGCCCTCCCATCTTCTCTCTCTATCCCGTCTGCTGTAATTGAACGTTTGGGAATTGGAAACCACACTTTAAACTCACTCTCCTCCCCTTTTTCCCTTCTGTCAAATTACTCATCATCTTCTTCTATTTCTCCTCCTCCTCCTCCTCTTCCTCCTCCTCCTGATACCTTTAATTCATTCATCATACACTCATGCATTGGTTCATTCATTCCTTTCACACATGGTGTTGGGGATCCAACTCAGGACCTTTGAAAGTGTGAAGCCAGCACTCTAGTGCTGAGCCAAAACCCCAGCACCTGTCTTTTGGATTTTATGACTGTTTATATGAAATTCAGAATCGCATTCTACTATGGTTCACTGATATGTGGATTG
Organism: Callospermophilus lateralis; assembly: GCF_048772815.1. Lineage (NCBI taxonomy): Eukaryota > Metazoa > Chordata > Mammalia > Rodentia > Sciuridae > Callospermophilus > Callospermophilus lateralis. The sequence continues at coordinate 177,497 of NW_027513032.1, forward strand.
ACCTAGTCCTTGTTTTCTGGGAGACTTTTGGAAAATATACATGAATTATTAGGAGATTGAAATGAAGAAACAAAGAGGAAATTCCCCAATTTCTTATTCTTAGATTCCATACTCTGACTCTGCCTACCTACTGTAAAAACTTTTAAACTCTTACTCCCCATTTCTATATCATTGCCAACAAGTGAACATTCACTGCCCTACAACAAACCAGAGAACTCACATTGAACAATGTTTCCCCAGTAGAGACCAAGACACAATACTTATTAAAAAAATACCCTAGTTATGAATTAGTAGGTAAAGCTTTATTTGAGTGTTAAATGTGCTCTAATTATGTGTTTGTGTGTTTCTTGGTGTGTGTGGTGTGTGGGCGTGTGTGCTTGTGTGTAAAACAAGCACTGAGGTGTAAAATAAACGCAGGATTGCAACGAATTCTTAAAAATAAGAAGCAACGTTATCACATTTGAAGCCCAGTGAGGAATCTGCCTGATGCTTAACCTACAATTAATTGAAATGTGAAAAATTCAGGCCTAGAAAAACATTTTCATTGTTTACACATCCACGTTTTTACAAAATGCCATATTAGTAACTGTTGTATTCTGCTACCTTTTCTGGCCTCTACTATACCCCCTCTCCTGCCCTCCCATCTTCTCTCTATATCCCGTCTGCTGTAATTCAACGTTTGGGAATTGGAAACCACACTTTAAACTCACTCTCCTCCCATTTTTCCCTTCTGTCAAATTACTCATCATCTTCTTCTATTTCTCCTCCTCCTCCTCCTCCTCCTCTTCCTCCTCCTCCTGATACCTTTAATTCATTCATCATACACTCATGCATTGGTTCATTCATTCCTTTCACACATGGTGTTGGGGATCCAACTCAGGACCTTTGAAAGTGTGAAGCCAGCACTCTAGTGCTGAGCCAAAACCCCAGCACCTGTCTTTTGGATTTTATGACTGTTTATATGAAATTCAGAATCGCATTCTGCTATGGTTCACTGATATGTGGATTGACCTAGTCCTTGTTTTCTGGGAGACTTTTGGAAAATATACATGAATTATTAGGAGATTGAAATGAAGAAACAAAGAGGAAATTCCCCAATTTCTTATTCTTAGATTCCATACTCTGACTCTGCCTACCTACTGTAAAAACTTTTAAACTTTTACTCCCCATTTCTATATCATTGCCAACAAGTGAACATTCACTGCCCTGCAACAAAGCAGAGAACTCACATTGAACAATGTTTCCCCAGTAGAGACCAAGACACAATACTTATTAAAAAAATACCCTAGTTATGAATTAGTAGGTAAAGCTTTATTTGAGTGTTAAATGTGCTCTAATTATGTGTTTGTGTGTTTTTTGGTGTGTGTGGTGTGTGGGCGTGTGTGCTTGTGTGTAAAACAAGCACTGAGGTGTAAAATAAATGCAGGATTGCAACGGCCTTCTTAAAAATAAGAAGCAACTTTATCACATTTGAAGCCCAGTGAAGAATCTGCCTGATGCTTAACCTACAATTAATTGAAATGTGAAAAATTCAGGCCTAGAAAAACAAAGCCAACATACATACTGAATCTAATCAGTCTGTCTCACCTGTTTTCTAACCAATCCTTTAAATAAACCTAAATGGCCAGCGTAAAACATCAGTTGTTCTAAACGAGTGGACGGATGTCCCCTGTCATGGGCTGTGTAAAATACATGGAGGATCCGGCACTGATTGTTATCTAGAATGACTTCTGCCTGAACTACTATTGGAGAATTGTTGCTGATATACTGCGGTTCTTATACCAGTAAACTGGAATGAAGGTAATTTCAGGCTGCAAAGGAATAAATTGATTTTACTAACTGGTTTTTGGAAAACACTGCCATGAAAAATTATCAATATGTTCATAAAGGCATCTACATGTCTCTTCACAAGGGTTTTACTTAATGGGGGAGGTGGTGAGGTCTGGATATAACTGAACTGTCCATTAGTAGGTAGAACAATATAATGGGAATCTGAGTGCACATTCCGGTTTGAACTCAATCTAGGTAACATGGATTCATCTCTATGTAATAGGCCTGCTTCTGAAAAACACAATGTAGAGCTCCAAAAGCAGAACGATACTCTCAGAATACCATGTTATGTTTGTAAATAGATAGACAGATAGATATACAGAAATCAAAAATCTGAAAACGGTCTGGAAGTGTACATTTCAATAACTTACAATGTCAGTAGTGGGGGATTAATAGCAGATCAAGAAGACTGTATCTGCATGCGAAATGGTTCAATTTTTGAAAGAGTTTTTTAAATGAAAATGGACAAAAAATTGAAAGGGTTACAGTAAGTGTTGAGGAGTGACTTGACAAAAGGAGCACAGAGGTGAGAAAGAATTAAGTAGAGTTCAATAGAACCAGGTATAATTTCTGTACACATGACTCTATGAACAGGAGCAAAGGGGACACTTAAAGAAATCATAGGACTAAGGAGAGATCAGGATTAGGAGGGTTTGTACTACTCTAGAAATGCTGACCTGAAAACCAACTAAAGTTCTCAACTCCTTCTTCTGAGGAACATTAGCTGTGCCGTGCTTTTCAAAAATGACTTGTCATGACTGATTTATGCCCATGTTAGCAACTCTTCTGAAATTACTTTGAAAGTAGACTCATGTGAGAGTTTCTCTTTAGAGATAATTCAAATTACTTGCATAGGAAGTGGCAGCAGGTCTGGGGATGTTGTAGCTCAGTGGCAGTGACCTTGCCTAGCTTGGGGCTGGCCTGCCATGGACTTTCACCCCAAACACTTGCAAGAAAAGAGAAGGAAGGGAAGGGAGAGAGAAAGTTGGAAGGGAGGAAGGCAAAGTTGGAGGGATGGAGGGAGGTAGAAAAGAAGGAAGAAGAAAAGGAGAAAAACCAGGAAGGGAGGAAGGAAGGTAGGAAATAGGGAGAGCACAAGGGCAGGGAAAGGACTGAGTCACTCAAACAAAAGGCAAGGGACACAGAGACCAATATCGGCCATAAAAGCTGTTTGAACAGTTTAGTCAGCTTTAGAATTTGAGTGACATCAAACTGAATGTTATTATGACTGGATGGAATCTTCCTACTAACCCCGCCTTGGCCTGGCCTAAACCAAATCAAGGGGTGGGTGGCATGGAGAGGAATTCTCTCTGGCTGGAGTGGGAGGGACCTAAACCTGTGGCACTTGAGGATGCACCGTGTAGGGAAGCGGACAAGACTGCCCTGATGGGCATTTGAGCACAACAAGGCTCCTGGGAGCCTTTGATTATGGCTCCCACCGCCATACGCCCACCAAAAAGTCTGCAGACTGAACAGGCATCCTTGCAGTCAGAAAATGCACAGATACAAAGTGAGAATGAGACCCTACAGAAGAACTTTAAAGTCATGATGGAACGCTATCAAGAAAATATGATGAAACTGCACAGGAAATTAAGAGTGGAGGAAAACTACTATGTGGAGCAAGAGGAGAAACTTTCCAAAGTCGAAGAAAAGATGAGCCATACAATAAAAGTGCTGGAGACCTACAGAAAGAGAGCCCAATATCTTGAAGAACAATTGCAGAGTACCATTCATTCCTGTCTGGGGAAGATTATTTCCTCTGAGAAAGAAGCACATGCTAGTGAGTTGGCAGCTCGGATTGCTGAAAGAAACCTCAGTTATTTCAGGAAACAAAATGCACGCAACAGACAAAAATTAACTGAGAAGGAGCTTAGATTTGAACTTGTAGAAAAAGATCCCTATGATGCACTGGATGTTTCCAACTCAGCAATGGGAAGAAAGCCTCCAAATGGGCCCTCACCAATAGGTCACCCTTCATCTGAAAGGAGACCTCCTCATTTGGAAAAGAGTGGTCCACTCACACTCTCACCTTTCACTCCAGTGGGAGGAGGAGGAGGGTCAAGGGGCCCTGGAGAATCCTCTGCACCATGCGACTAGCAGTAAAGGAAGAGAATCCAGCTGTCATAAGTTCACTGATTTTCAGAGAGCACCTTCTCAGACTGGGCCCCTCTCTCCTCCAGGGGAACAGGCCAGCAGGCTGATGATCCCTCCGCCAGGCCAACCATATTCTTCTGATGCACGTCTTCCTCTACAAAGGCAAGATAGGTTTTACTCAAATTGTGGTAGAGCATCGGGACCAGCAGAACACAGATTCCTAATATGCCTCCTTTGGACTCTGATGTGCCTGATTCACCTCTCCATGCTGAAAACCAAGCAACTGGCTCTGGCTCTGTGTTGGCACCTTTCCCTCCAGTCAGAGGTGCCTTGCTTCCAGTTGACCCAAGGAGTCAGTTCATGAGAAGAGGACCTTTTTTTTCCTCCACCTCTCCCAGGAAACTTGTCTGGGAACCTGGAGATTATGTTCCACCTGACCCGCCACCCACTCCATTTCCAATGCGAAGTGTCTATGCAGGGAGGGGGTTTTCCTCACAATCTTCCCCCAAGAGCTGGAATTCAGCCCTCTACACCCCCATTCTGAAAGTACAAGTGAGTTCCCTGAAGGGTTCCTTCCACCTGCAAATGAGCCTGTTACTCAACATCCAGAACCAAACAAGAAACCTCATGCTGTTGCTCTCTCTTCAAATGTAATTTGACTTATCTCTCATTTTTAGTTTTTAAGTAACTGCTTTTACTTCAGTAATTGACTATACTTTGGCTCCAATTGAAGCTCAATGAAACAATAATCCTTAAGATACTATTTTGTAAATAAAGATGGTTTACGTAGGAATCTTATGAGTAAATTATTCCTATTTTATGTCATTCCAGAGAACAGCATTTAATCTGATGAAGCCACTCTTACATAAACAAGAATGGGAGTTCTAGGTACTTGTAATCTAGCTGATGGAAATATCTTTTAAACTCCCAACAAAGAAGTGTATTTAGTATGACTGTAGCAAATGTAAAGTGACTTTAGGCTTAATGAAAAAGTGTCACTGATTTAGAGACTGGTTGGGCATTTCAGCTAGTTTTTCCATATCAGAATAACTAGAGCATGGGAGGACTAAAGGAGAGAACACAACTAAACATGTCACGGAAACAGGAGATCTCAACTACAAAGAAAAATGAAGACCTCTTTTTTATATTTGTTGCTTAAAACCTTACATAGCTCTTGAGATACCATATTTCCTACATTAGACTCAAGTGAGTTATGAACTCCCATTTTGACCCCATATTCAGATTGCACAATCACATTGTTTACACATCCACGTTTTTACAAAATGCCATATAAGTAACTGTTGTATTCTGCTACCTTTTCTGGCCTCTACTATATCCCCTCTCCTGCCCTCCCATCTTCTCTCTCTATCCCGTCTGCTGTAATTGAACGTTTGGGAATTGGAATCCACACTTTAAACTCACTCTCCTCCCCTTTTTCCCTTCTGTCAAATTACTCATCATCTTCTTCTATTTCTCCTCCTCCTCCTCCTCTTCCTCCTCCTCCTGATACCTTTAATTCATTCATCATACACTCATGCATTGGTTCATTCATTCCTTTCACACATGGTGTTGGGGATCCAACTCAGGACCTTTGAAAGTGTGAAGCCAGCACTCTAGTGCTGAGCCAAAACCCCAGCACCTGGTTTTTGGATTTTATGACTGTTTATATGAAATTCAGAATCGCATTCTACTATGGTTCACTGATATGTGGATTGACCTAGTCCTTGTTTTCTGGGAGACTTTTGGAAAATATACATGAATTATTAGGAGATTGAAATGAAGAAACAAAGAGGAAATTCCCCAATTTCTTAATCTTAGATTCCATACTCTGACTCTGCCTACCTACTGTAAAAACTTTTAAACTCTTACTCCCCATTTCTATATCATTGCCAAAAAGTGAACATTCACTGCCCTACAACAAACCAGAGAACTCACATTGAACAATGTTTCCCCAGTAGAGATCAAGACACAATACTTATTAAAAAAATACCCTAGTTATGAATTAGTAGGTAAAGCTTTATTTGAGTGTTAAATGTGCTCTAATTATGTGTTTGTGTGTTTGTTGGTGTGTGTGGTGTGTGGGCGTGTGTCCTTGTGTGTAAAACAAGCACTGAGGTGAAAAATAAATGCAGGATTGCAACGGCCTTCTTAAAAATAAGAAGCAACTTTATCACATTTGAAGCCCAGTGAGGAATCTGCCTGATGCTTAACCTACAATTAATTGAAATGTGAAAAATTCAGGCCTAGAAAAACATTTTCATTGTTTACACATCCACGTTTTTACAAAATGCCATATTAGTAACTGTTGTATTCTGCTACCTTTTCTGGCCTCTACTATACCCCCTCTCCTGCCCTCCCATCTTCTCTCTCTATCCCGTCTGCTGTAATTCAACGTTTGGGAATTGGAAACCACACTTTAAACTCACTCTCCTCCCCTTTTTCCCTTCTGTCAAATTACTCATCATCTTCTTCTATTTCTCCTCCTCCTCCTCCTCCTCATCCTGTTCCTCCTCCTCCTGATACCTTTAATTCATTCATCATACACTCATGCATTGGTTCATTCATTCCTTTCACACATGGTGTTGGGGATCCAACTCAGGACCTTTGAAAGTGTGAAGCCAGCACTCTAGTGCTGAGCCAAATCCCCAGCACCTGTCTTTTGGATTTTATGACTGTTTGTATGAAATTCAGAATCGCATTCTGCTATGGTTCACTGATATGTGGATTGACCTAGTCCTTGATTTCTGGGAGACTTTTGGAAAATATACATGAATTATTAGGAGATTGAAATGAAGAAACAAAGAGGAAATTCCCCAATTTCTTATTGTTAGATTCCATACTCTGACTCTGCCTACCTACTGTAAAAACTTTTAAACTCTTACTCCCCATTTCTATATCATTGCCAACAAGTGAACATTCACTGCCCTGCAACAAACCAGAGAACTCACATTGAACAATGTTTCCCCAGTAGAGACCAAGACACAATACTTATTAAAAAAATACCCTAGTTATGAATTAGTAGGTAAAGCTTTATTTGAGTGTTAAATGTGCTCTAATTATGTGTTTGTGTGTTTGTTGGTGTGTGTGGTGTGTGGGCGTGTGTGCTTGTGTGTAAAACAAGCACTGAGGTGTAAAATAAATGCAGGATTGCAACGGCCTTCTTAAAAATAAGAAGCAACTTTATCACATTTGAAGCCCAGTGAAGAATCTGCCTGCTACTTAACCTACAATTAATTGAAATGTGAAAAATTCAGGCCTAGAAAAACAAAGCCAACATACATACTGAATCTAATCAGTCTGTCTCACCTGTTTTCTAACCAATCCTTTAAATAAACCTAAATGGCCAGCGTAAAACATCAGTTGTTCTAAACGAGTGGACGGATGTCCCCTGTCATGGGCTGTGTAAAATACATGGAGGATCCGGCACTGATTGTTATCTAGAATGACTTCTGCCTGAACTACTATTGGAGAATTGTTGCTGATATACTGCGGTTCTTATACCAGTAAACTGGAATGAAGTTAATTTCAGGCTGCAAAGGAATAAATTGATTTTACTAACTGGTTTTTGGAAAACACTGCCATGAAAAATTATCAATATGTTCATAAAGGCATCTACATGTCTCTTCACAAGGGTTTTACTTAATGGGGGGGTGGTGAGGTCTGGATATAACTGAACTGTCCATTAGTAGGTAGAACAATATAATGGGAATCTGAGTGCACATTCCGGTTTGAACTCAATCTAGGTAACATGGATTCATCTCTGTGTAATAGGCCTGCTTCTGAAAAACACAATGTAGAGCTCCAAAATCAGAACGATACTCTCAGAATACCATGTTATGTTTGTAAATAGATAGACAGATAGATATACAGAAATCAAAAATCTGAAAACGGTCTGGAAGTGTACATTTCAATAACTTACAATGTCAGTAGTGGGGGATTAATAGCAGATCAAGAAGACTGTATCTGCATGCGAAATGGTTCAATTTTTGAAAGAGTTTTTTAAATGAAAATGGACAAAAAATTGAAAGGGTTACAGTAAGTGTTGAGGAGTGACTTGACAAAAGGAGCACAGAGGTGAGAAAGAATTAAGTAGAGTTCAATAGAACCAGGTATAATTTCTGTACACATGACTCCATGAACAGGAGCAAAGGGGACACTTAAAGAAATCATAGGACTAAGGAGAGATCAGGATTAGGAGGGTTTGTACTAGTCTAGAAATGCTGACCTGAAAACCAACTAAAGTTCTCAACTCCTTCTTCTGAGGAACATTAGCTGTGCCGTGCTTTTCAAAAATGACTTGTCATGACTGATTTATGCCCATGTTAGCAACTCTTCTGAAATTACTTTGAAAGTAGACTCATGTGAGAGTTTCTCTTTAGAGATAATTCAAATTACTTGCATAGGAAGTGGCAGCAGGTCTGGGGATGTTGTAGCTCAGTGGCAGTGACCTTGCCTAGCTTGGGGCTGGCCTGCCATGGACTTTCACCCCAAACACTTGCAAGAAAAGAGAAGGAAGGGAAGGGAGAGAGAAAGTTGGAAGCGAGGAAGGCAAAGTTGGAGGGATGGAGGGAGGTAGAAAAGAAGGAAGAAGAAAAGGAGAAAAACCAGGAAGGGAGGAAGGAAGGTAGGAAATAGGGAGAGCACAAGGGCAGGGAAAGGACTGAGTCACTCAAACAAAAGGCAAGGGACACAAAGACCAATATAGGCCATAAAAGCTGTTTGAACAGTTTAGTCAGCTTTAGAATTTGAGTGACATCAAACTGAATGTTATTATGACTGGATGGAATCTTCCTACTAACCCCGCCTTGGCCTGGCCTAAACCAAATCAAGGGGTGGGTGGCATGGAGAGGAATTCTCTCTGGCTGGAGTGGGAGGGACCTAAACCTGTGGCACTTGAGGATGCACCGGGTGGGGAAGCGGACAAGACTCCCCTGATGGGCAGTTGAGCACAACAAGGCTCCTGGGAGCCTTTGATCATGGCTCCCACCGCCATACGCCCACCACCCACCATACGCCCAGCCCCTGAAGGGGATCACAGTGGTCTGCTCCGTTGCCTGGTGCAGGTTGGAGTTCCTGACCAAACACCTGAGTGTCCACAGCCTGTGTTGGCCTGCCTGGGCAGGCTGTGGTTGTGGTGGCAAGAGCCAAAGCTGTGTTGGCGTGATGGAGGAGCCAAGGGCTGCCTCTCAGCCATACTAGTGGGTGGTTCTGGAAGAAGCACCCAGGGTTGTGGCAGCATTGTCCGAAGACATGAAGCCAGGCCATCTTCCTTATGGCTTTCCTTGGGAGTTGGTGATGTGTACAGCTCTTGGATTTTCCGCTGTTCTCTCACTTTTCTGGAGAGGTTTTCAGTCGGTTCGTAGCAGGCTTTACGTGGGAAGAGAAAAAAGGCTGGCTCTAAATCTTGCTGGACTTATTGAGGCAAAATGTGGACTTCTTGAAAAAGTGAGCCTTGTTGAAAAAGAACATGAAGGCTTAGAATCACCTTTAAAGGATTGCAGGTTTGAGAAGGGTTCAAGGGAAGCACGACAGCTGGAGGCAACCGACGAAAAGCTGCATAGGTCCGAATCCAGCCATGGCGTTGAAGTGCTCTTTCTAGAAGAAGAGCTCAAAGCACAGAAGGCTCAACATGGTCAAGAGGATGAAACGATGGCGCACCTATCAAGAAGGATACAGTCCCTCCAAGGTGAATCTGAATCCCTCAGATCACAAATAGCTGAAGCTAAAACAAACTGGAGACTCTTTCAAGTGAATGAGGAAGAACTGAAGCTGGCAATCAAAGAGGTTTTGAATGAAGGATCCCTACTTCCGCAAACGCAGAGACCAACAATACAAGGAGAAGCTGAAGCACAGAGGGAACAAGGAGGTGTCCAATATAAAGCAAAAATCATATTAGAGGACTCTAAAGTAGCTGGAGAACAAGTTCTAAGGGACACAGAAAATCACATGGAGTCTCTGGGTGAATGCTTGCTGAAGATGATGGATAGGTCTTCTCCAAGCCTGGGAGCCCAAAGGGATGGTGGTCACCTGGAACTGGGAAAGACGAGTGAACCCGAAATTGGTGCTCACTTGGAGGATGAGTCCAAAGGAGCTTTGAGGAACCTGGTTTATGGTGATAAGCTAAAGGCCTCCTTAGAAATCTTGGAAGGAGGAAGAATTCAAAAATGTACTTTCTCATCTGAAGTGTAGAAAACCACGGAAGACCTTACAGAACACCTTAAAAGTCTGCAGACTGAACAGGCATCCTTGCAGTCAGAAAATGCACAGCTGCAAAGTGAGAATGAGACCCTACAGAAGAACTTTAAAGTCATGATGGAACGCTATCAAGAAAATATGATGAAACTGCACAGGAAATTAAGAGTGGAGGAAAACTACCGTGTGGAGCAAGATGAGAAACTTTCCAAAGTCGAAGAAAAGATGAGCCATACAATAAAAGAGCTGGAGACCTACAGAAAGAGAGCCCAATATCTTGAAGAACAATTGCAGAGTACCATTCATTCCTGTCTGGGGAAGATTATTTCCTCTGAGAAAGAAGCACATGCTAGTGAGTTGGCAGCTCGGATTGCTGAAAGAAACCTCAGTTATTTCAGGAAACAAAATGCACGCAACAGACAAAAATTAACTGAGAAGGAGCTTAGATTTGAACTTGTAGAAAAAGATCCCTATGATGCACTGGATGTTTCCAACTCAGCAATGGGCAGAAAGCCTTCTCCAAATGGGCCCTCACCAATAGGTCACCCTTCATCTGAAAGGAGACCTCCTCATTTGGAAAAGAGTGGTCCACTCACACTCTCACCTTTCACTCCAGTGGGAGGAGGAGGAGGGTCAAGGGGCCCTGGAGAATCCTCTGCACCATGCGACTAGCAGTAAAGGAAGAGAATCCAGCTGTCATAAGTTCACTGATTTTCAGAGAGCACCTTCTCAGACTGGGCCCCTCTCTCCTCCAGGGGAACAGGCCAGCAGGCTGATGATCCCTCCGCCAGGCCAACCATATTCTTCTGATGCACGTCTTCCTCTACAAAGGCAAGATAGGTTTTACTCAAATTGTGGTAGAGCATCGGGACCAGCAGAACACAGAATTCCTAATATGCCTCCTTTGGACTCTGATGTGCCTGATTCACCTCTCCATGCTGAAAACCAAGCAACTGGCTCTGGCTCTGTGTTGGCACCTTTCCCTCCAGTCAGAGGTGCCTTGCTTCCAGTTGACCCAAGGAGTCAGTTCATGAGAAGAGGACCTTTTTTTTCCTCCACCTCTCCCAGGAAACTTGTCTGGGAACCTGGAGATTATGTTCCACCTGACCCGCCACCCACTCCATTTCCAATGCGAAGTGTCTATGCAGGGAGGGGGTTTTCCTCACAATCTTCCCCCAAGAGCTGGAATTCAGCCCTCTACACCCCCATTCTGAAAATACAAGTGAGTTCCCTGAAGGGTTCCTTCCACCTGCAAATGAGCCTGTTACTCAACATCCAGAACCAAACAAGAAACCTCATGCTGTTGCTCTCTCTTCAAATGTAATTTGACTTATCTCTCATTTTTAGTTTTTGAGTAACTGCTTTTACTTCAGTAATTGACTATACTTTGGCTCCAATTGAAGCTCAATGAAACAATAATCCTTAAGATACTATTTTGTAAATAAAGATGGTTTACGTAGGAATCTTACGAGTAAATTATTCCTATTTTATGTCATTCCAGAGAACAGCATTTAATCTGATGAAGCCACTCTTACATAAACAAGAATGGGAGTTCTAGGTACTTGTAATCTAGCTGATGGAAATATCTTTTAAACTCCCAACAAAGAAGTGTATTTAGTATGACTGTAGCAAATGTAAAGTGACTTTAGGCTTAATGAAAAAGTGTCACTGATTTAGAGACTGGTTGGGCATTTCAGCTAGTTTTTCCATATCAGAATAACTAGAGCATGGGAGGACTAAAGGAGAGAACACAACTAAACATGTCACGGAAACAGGAGATCTCAACTACAAAGAAAAATGAAGACCTCTTTTTTATATTGGTTGCTTAAAACCTTACATAGCTCTTGAGATACCATATTTCCTACATTAGACTCAAGTGAGTTATGAACTCCCATTTTGACCCCATATTCAGATTGCACAATCACATTGTTTACACATCCACGTTTTTACAAAATGCCATATTAGTAACTGTTGTATTCTGCTACCTTTTCTGGCCTCTACTATATCCCCTCTCCTGCCCTCCCATCTTCTCTCTCTATCCCGTCTGCTGTAATTGAACGTTTGGGAATTGGAAACCACACTTTAAACTCACTCTCCTCCCCTTTTTCCCTTCTGTCAAATTACTCATCATCTTCTTCTATTTCTCCTCCTCCTCCTCCTCTTCCTCCTCCTCCTGATACCTTTAATTCATTCATCATACACTCATGCATTGGTTCATTCATTCCTTTCACACATGGTGTTGGGGATCCAACTCAGGACCTTTGAAAGTGTGAAGCCAGCACTCTAGTGCTGAGCCAAAACCCCAGCACCTGTCTTTTGGATTTTATGACTGTTTATATGAAATTCAGAATCGCATTCTACTATGGTTCACTGATATGTGGATTGACCTAGTCCTTGTTTTCTGGGAGACTTTTGGAAAATATACATGAATTATTAGGAGATTGAAATGAAGAAACAAAGAGGAAATTCCCCAATTTCTTATTCTTAGATTCCATACTCTGACTCTGCCTACCTACTGTAAAAACTTTTAAACTCTTACTCCCCATTTCTATATCATTGCCAACAAGTGAACATTCACTGCCCTACAACAAACCAGAGAACTCACATTGAACAATGTTTCCCCAGTAGAGACCAAGACACAATACTTATTAAAAAAATACCCTAGTTATGAATTAGTAGGTAAAGCTTTATTTGAGTGTTAAATGTGCTCTAATTATGTGTTTGTGTGTTTGTTGGTGTGTGTGGTGTGTGGGCGTGTGTGCTTGTGTGTAAAACAAGCACTGAGGTGTAAAATAAATGCAGGATTGCAACAGCCTTCTTAAAAATAAGAAGCAATTATCACATTTGAAGCCCAGTGAGGAATCTGCCTGATGCTTAACCTACAATTAATTGAAATGTGAAAAATTCAGGCCTAGAAAAACATTTTCATTGTTTACACATCCACGTTTTTACAAAATGCCATATTAGTAACTGTTGTATTCTGCTACCTTTTCTGGCCTCTACTATCCCCCCTCTCCTGCCCTATCATCTTCTCTCTCTATCCCGTCTGCTGTAATTGAACGTTTGGGAATTGGAAACCACACTTTAAACTCACTCTCCTCCCCTTTTTCCCTTCTGTCAAATTACTCATCATCTTCTTCTATTTCTCCTCCTCCTCCTCCTCCTCCTCTTCCTCCTCCTCCTGATACCTTTAATTCATTCATCATACACTCATGCATTGGTTCATTCATTCCTTTCACACATTTTGTTGGGGATCCAACTCAGGACCTTTGAAAGTGTGAAGCCAGCACTCTAGTGCTGAGCCAAAACCCCAGCACCTGTCTTTTGGATTTTATGACTGTTTATATGAAATTCAGAATCGCATTCTGCTATGGTTCACTGATATGTGGATTGACCTAGTCCTTGTTTTCTGGGAGACTTTTGGAAAATATACATGAATTATTAGGAGATTGAAATGAAGAAACAAAGAGGAAATTCCCCAATTTCTTATTCTTAGATTCCATACTCTGACTCTGCCTACCTACTGTAAAAACTTTTAAACTCTTACTCCCCATTTCTATATCATTGCCAACAAGTGAACATTCACTGCCCTACAACAAACCAGAGAACTCACATTGAACAATGTTTCCCCAGTAGAGACCAAGACACAATACTTATTAAAAAAATACTCTAGTTATGAATTAGTAGGTAAAGCTTTATTTGAGTGTTAAATGTGCTCTAATTATGTGTTTGTGTGTTTGTTGGTGTGTGTGGTGTGTGGGCGTGTGTGCTTGTGTGTAAAACAAGCACTGAGGTGTAAAATAAATGCAGGATTGCAACGGCCTTCTTAAAAATAAGAAGCAACTTTATCACATTTGAAGCCCAGTGAAGAATCTGCCTGCTACTTAACCTACAATTAATTGAAATGTGAAAAATTCAGGCCTAGAAAAACAAAGCCAACATACATACTGAATCTAATCAGTCTGTCTCACCTGTTTTCTAACCAATCCTTTAAATAAACCTAAATGGCCAGCGTAAAACATCAGTTGTTCTAAACGAGTGGACGGATGTCCCCTGTCATGGGCTGTGTAAAATACATGGAGGATCCGGCACTGATTGTTATCTAGAATGACTTCTGCCTGAACTACTATTGGAGAATTGTTGCTGATATACTGCGGTTCTTATACCAGTAAACTGGAATGAAGTTAATTTCAGGCTGCAAAGGAATAAATTGATTTTACTAACTGGTTTTTGGAAAACACTGCCATGAAAAATTATCAATATGTTCATAAAGGCATCTACATGTCTCTTCACAAGGGTTTTACTTAATGGGGGAGGTGGTGAGGTCTGGATATAACTGAACTGTCCATTAGTAGGTAGAACAATATAATGGGAATCTGAGTGCACATTCCGGTTTGAACTCAATCTAGGTAACATGGATTCATCTCTGTGTAATAGGCCTGCTTCTGAAAAACACAATGTAGAGCTCCAAAAGCAGAACGATACTCTCAGAATACCATGTTATGTTTGTAAATAGATAGACAGATAGATATACAGAAATCAAAAATCTGAAAACGGTCTGGAAGTGTACATTTCAATAACTTACAATGTCAGTAGTGGGGGATTAATAGCAGATCAAGAAGACTGTATCTGCATGCGAAATGGTTCAATTTTTGAAAGAGTTTTTTAAATGAAAATGGACAAAAAATTGAAAGGGTTACAGTAAGTGTTGAGGAGTGACTTGACAAAAGGAGCACAGAGGTGAGAAAGAATTAAGTAGAGTTCAATAGAACCAGGTATAATTTCTGTACACATGACTCCATGAACAGGAGCAAAGGGGACACTTAAAGAAATCATAGGACTAAGGAGAGATCAGGATTAGGAGGCTTTGTACTAGTCTAGAAATGCTGACCTGAAAACCAACTAAAGTTCTCAACTCCTTCTTCTGAGGAACATTAGCTGTGCCGTGCTTTTCAAAAATGACTTGTCATGACTGATTTATGCCCATGTTAGCAACTCTTCTGAAATTACTTTGAAAGTAGACTCATGTGAGAGTTTCTCTTTAGAGATAATTCAAATTACTTGCATAGGAAGTGGCAGCAGGTCTGGGGATGTTGTAGCTCAGTGGCAGTGACCTTGCCTAGCTTGGGGCTGGCCTGCCATGGACTTTCACCCCAAACACTTGCAAGAAAAGAGAAGGAAGGGAAGGGAGAGAGAAAGTTGAAAGGGAGGAAGGCAAAGTTGGAGGGATGGAGGGAGGTAGAAAAGAAGGAAGAAGAAAAGGAGAAAAACCAGGAAGGGAGGAAGGAAGGTAGGAAATAGGGAGAGCACAAGGGCAGGGAAAGGACTGAGTCACTCAAACAAAAGGCAAGGGACACAAAGACCAATATAGGCCATAAAAGCTGTTTGAACAGTTTAGTCAGCTTTAGAATTTGAGTGACATCAAACTGAATGTTATTATGACTGGATGGAATCTTCCTACTAACCCCGCCTTGGCCTGGCCTAAACCAAATCAAGGGGTGGGTGGCATGGAGAGGAATTCTCTCTGGCTGGAGTGGGAGGGACCTAAACCTGTGGCACTTGAGGATGCACCGGGTAGGGAAGCGGACAAGATTCCCCTGATGGGCAGTTGAGCACAACAAGGCTCCTGGGAGCCTTTGATCATGGCTCCCACCGCCATACGCCCACCACCCACCATACGCCCAGCCCCTGAAGGGGATCACAGTGGTCTGCTCCGTTGCCTGGTGCAGGTTGGAGTTCCTGACCAAACACCTGAGTGTCCACAGCCTGTGTTGGCCTGCCTGGGCAGGCTGTGGTTGTGGTGGCAAGAGCCAAAGCTGTGTTGGCGTGATGGAGGAGCCAAGGGCTGCCTCTCAGCCATACTAGTGGGTGGTTCTGGAAGAAGCACCCAGGGTTGTGGCAGCATTGTCCGAAGACATGAAGCCAGGCCATCTTCCTTATGGCTTTCCTTGGGAGTTGGTGATGTGTACAGCTCTTGGATTTTCCGCTGTTCTCTCACTTTTCTGGAGAGGTTTTCAGTCGGTTCGTAGCAGGCTTTACGTGGGAAGAGAAAAAAGGCTGGCTCTAAATCTTGCTGGACTTATTGAGGCAAAATGTGGACTTCTTGAAAAAGTGAGCCTTGTTGAAAAAGAACATGAAGGCTTAGAATCACCTTTAAAGGATTGCAGGTTTGAGAAGGGTTCAAGGGAAGCACGACAGCTGGAGGCAACCGACGAAAAGCTGCATAGGTCCGAATCCAGCCATGGCGTTGAAGTGCTCTTTCTAGAAGAAGAGCTCAAAGCACAGAAGGCTCAACATGGTCAACAGGATGAAACGATGGTGCACCTATCAAGAAGGATACAGTCCCTCCAAGGTGAATCTGAATCCCTCAGATCACAAATAGCTGAAGCTAAAACAAACTGGAGACTCTTTCAAGTGAATGAGGAAGAACTGAAGCTGGCAATCAAAGAGGTTTTGAATGAAGGATCCCTACTTCCGCAAACGCAGAGACCAACAATACAAGGAGAAGCTGAAGCACAGAGGGAACAAGGAGATGTCCAATATAAAGCAAAAATCATATTAGAGGACTCTAAAGTAGCTGGAGAACAAGTTCTAAGGGACACAGAAAATCACATGGAGTCTCTGGGTGAATGCTTGCTGAAGATGATGGATAGGTCTTCTCCAAGCCTGGGAGCCCAAAGGGATGGTGGTCACCTGGAACTGGGAAAGACGTGTGAACCTGAAATTGGTGCTCACTTGGAGGATGAGTCCAAAGGAGCTTTGAGGAACCTGGTTTATGTTGATAAGCTAAAGGCCTCCTTAGAAATCTTGGAAGGA
Organism: Callospermophilus lateralis; assembly: GCF_048772815.1. Taxonomy (NCBI): domain Eukaryota; kingdom Metazoa; phylum Chordata; class Mammalia; order Rodentia; family Sciuridae; genus Callospermophilus; species Callospermophilus lateralis. The sequence goes on from NW_027513032.1 coordinate 194,429, forward strand.
GGAAGAATTCAAAAATGTACTTTCTCATCTGAACTGGAGAAAACCACGGAAGACCTTACAGAACACCTTAAAAGTCTGCAGACTGAACAGGCATCCTTGCAGTCAGAAAATGCACAGCTGCAAAGTGAGAATGAGACCCTACAGAAGAACTTTAAAGTCATGATGGAACGCTATCAAGAAAATATGATGAAACTGCACAGGAAATTAAGAGTGGAGGAAAACTACTATGTGGAGCAAGAGGAGAAACTTTCCAAAGTCGAAGGAAAGATGAGCCATACAATAAAAGTGCTGGAGACCTACAGAAAGAGAGCCCAATATCTTGAAGAACAATTGCAGAGTACCATTCATTCCTGTCTGGGGAAGATTATTTCCTCTGAGAAAGAAGCACATGCTAGTGAGTTGGCAGCTCGGATTGCTGAAAGAAACCTCAGTTATTTCAGGAAACAAAATGCACGCAACAGACAAAAATTAACTGAGAAGGAGCTTAGATTTGAACTTGTAGAAAAAGATCCCTATGATGCACTGGATGTTTCCAACTCAGCAATGGGCAGAAAGCCTTCTCCAAATGGGCCCTCACCAATAGGTCACCCTTCATCTGAAAGGAGACCTCCTCATTTGGAAAAGAGTGGTCCACTCACACTCTCACCTTTCACTCCAGTGGGAGGAGGAGGAGGGTCAAGGGGCCCTGGAGAATCCTCTGCACCATGCGACTAGCAGTAAAGGAAGAGAATCCAGCTGTCATAAGTTCACTGATTTTCAGAGAGCACCTTCTCAGACTGGGCCCCTCTCTCCTCCAGGGGAACAGGCCAGCAGGCTGATGATCCCTCCGCCAGGCCAACCATATTCTTCTGATGCACGTCTTCCTCTACAAAGGCAAGATAGGTTTTACTCAAATTGTGGTAGAGCATCGGGACCAGCAGAACACAGAATTCCTAATATGCCTCCTTTGGACTCTGATGTGCCTGATTCACCTCTCCATGCTGAAAACCAAGCAACTGGCTCTGGCTCTGTGTTGGCACCTTTCCCTCCAGTCAGAGGTGCCTTGCTTCCAGTTGACCCAAGGAGTCAGTTCATGAGAAGAGGACCTTTTTTTTCCTCCACCTCTCCCAGGAAACTTGTCTGGGAACCTGGAGATTATGTTCCACCTGACCCGCCACCCACTCCATTTCCAATGCGAAGTGTCTATGCAGGGAGGGGGTTTTCCTCACAATCTTCCCCCAAGAGCTGGAATTCAGCCCTCTACACCCCCATTCTGAAAGTACAAGTGAGTTCCCTGAAGGGTTCCTTCCACCTGCAAATGAGCCTGTTACTCAACATCCAGAACCAAACAAGAAACCTCATGCTGTTGCTCTCTCTTCAAATGTAATTTGACTTATCTCTCATTTTTAGTTTTTAAGTAACTGCTTTTACTTCAGTAATTGACTATACTTTGGCTCCAATTGAAGCTCAATGAAACAATAATCCTTAAGATACTATTTTGTAAATAAAGATGGTTTACGTAGGAATCTTACGAGTAAATTATTCCTATTTTATGTCATTCCAGAGAACAGCATTTAATCTGATGAAGCCAGTCTTACATAAACAAGAATGGGAGTTCTAGGTACTTGTAATCTAGCTGATGGAAATATCTTTTAAACTCCCAACAAAGAAGTGTACTTAGTATGACTGTAGCAAATGTAAGGTGACTTTAGGCTTAATGAAAAAGTGTCACTGATTTAGAGACTGGTTGGGCATTTCAGCTAGTTTTTCCATATCAGAATAACTAGAGCATGGGAGGACTAAAGGAGAGAACACAACTCAACATGTCACGGAAACAGGAGATCTCAACTACAAAGAAAAATGAAGACCTCTTTTTTATATTGGTTGCTTAAAACCTTACATAGCTCTTGAGATACCATATTTCCTACATTAGACTCAAGTGAGTTATGAACTCCCATTTTGACCCCATATTCAGATTGCACAATCACATTGTTTACACATCCACGTTTTTACAAAATGCCATATTAGTAACTGTTGTATTCTACTACCTTTTCTGGCCTCTACTATATCCCCTCTCCTGCCCTCCCATCTTCTCTCTCTATCCCGTCTGCTGTAATTGAACGTTTGAGAATTGGAAACCACACTTTAAACTCACTCTCCTCCCCTTTTTCCCTTCTGTCAAATTACTCATCATCTTCTTCTATTTCTCCTCCTCCTCCTCCTCTTCCTCCTCCTCCTGATACCTTTAATTCATTCATCATACACTCATGCATTGGTTCATTCATTCCTTTCACACATGGTGTTGGGGATCCAACTCAGGACCTTTGAAAGTGTGAAGCCAGCACTCTAGTGCTGAGCCAAAACCCCAGCACCTGTCTTTTGGATTTTATGACTGTTTATATGAAATTCAGAATCGCATTCTGCTATGGTTCACTGATATGTGGATTGACCTAGTCCTTGTTTTCTGGGAGACTTTTGGAAAATATACATGAATTATTAGGAGATTGAAATGAAGAAACAAAGAGGAAATTCCCCAATTTCTTATTCTTAGATTCCATACTCTGACTCTGCCTACCTACTGTAAAAACTTTTAAACTCTTACTCCCCATTTCTATATCATTGCCAACAAGTGAACATTCACTGCCCTACAACAAACCAGAGAACTCACATTGAACAATGTTTCCCCAGTAGAGACCAAGACACAATACTTATTAAAAAAATACTCTAGTTATGAATTAGTAGGTAAAGCTTTATTTGAGTGTTAAATGTGCTCTAATTATGTGTTTGTGTGTTTGTTGGTGTGTGTGGTGTGTGGGCGTGTGTGCTTGTGTGTAAAACAAGCACTGAGGTGTAAAATAAATGCAGGATTGCAACGGCCTTCTTAAAAATAAGAAGCAACTTTATCACATTTGAAGCCCAGTGAAGAATCTGCCTGCTACTTAACCTACAATTAATTGAAATGTGAAAAATTCAGGCCTAGAAAAACAAAGCCAACATACATACTGAATCTAATCAGTCTGTCTCACCTGTTTTCTAACCAATCCTTTAAATAAACCTAAATGGCCAGCGTAAAACATCAGTTGTTCTAAACGAGTGGACGGATATCCCCTGTCATGGGCTGTGTAAAATACATGGAGGATCCGGCACTGATTGTTATCTAGAATGACTTCTGCCTGAACTACTATTGGAGAATTGTTGCTGATATACTGCGGTTCTTATACCAGTAAACTAGAATGAAGGTAATTTCAGGCTGCAAAGGAATAAATTGATTTTACTAACTGGTTTTTGGAAAACACTGCCATGAAAAATTATCAATATGTTCATAAAGGCATCTACATGTCTCTTCACAAGGGTTTTACTTAATGGGGGAGGTGGTGAGGTCTGGATATAACTGAACTGTCCATTAGTAGGTAGAACAATATAATGGGAATCTGAGTGCACATTCCGGTTTGAACTCAATCTAGGTAACATGGATTCATCTCTGTGTAATAGGCCTGCTTCTGAAAAACACAATGTAGAGCTCCAAAAGCAGAACGATACTCTCAGAATACCATGTTATGTTTGTAAATAGATAGACAGATAGATATACAGAAATCAAAAATCTGAAAACGGTCTGGAAGTGTACATTTCAATAACTTACAATGTCAGTAGTGGGGGATTAATAGCAGATCAAGAAGACTGTATCTGCATGCGAAATGGTTCAATTTTTGAAAGAGTTTTTTAAATGAAAATGGACAAAAAATTGAAAGGGTTACAGTAAGTGTTGAGGAGTGACTGGACAAAAGGAGCACAGAGGTGAGAAAGAATTAAGTAGAGTTCAATAGAACCAGGTATAATTTCTGTACACATGACTCCATGAACAGGAGCAAAGGGGACACTTAAAGAAATCATAGGACTAAGGAGAGATCAGGATTAGGAGGGTTTGTACTAGTCTAGAAATGCTGACCTGAAAACCAACTAAAGTTCTCAACTCCTTCTTCTGAGGAACATTAGCTGTGCCGTGCTTTTCAAAAATGACTTGTCATGACTGATTTATGCCCATGTTAGCAACTCTTCTGAAATTACTTTGAAAGTAGACTCATGTGAGAGTTTCTCTTTAGAGATAATTCAAATTACTTGCATAGGAAGTGGCAGCAGGTCTGGGGATGTTGTAGCTCAGTGGCAGTGACCTTGCCTAGCTTGGGGCTGGCCTGCCATGGACTTTCACCCCAAACACTTGCAAGAAAAGAGAAGGAAGGGAAGGGAGAGAGAAAGTTGGAAGGGAGGAAGGCAAAGTTGGAGGGATGGAGGGAGGTAGAAAAGAAGGAAGAAGAAAAGGAGAAAAACCAGGAAGGGAGGAAGGAAGGTAGGAAATAGGGAGAGCACAAGGGCAGGGAAAGGACTGAGTCACTCAAACAAAAGGCAAGGGACACAAAGACCAATATAGGCCATAAAAGCTGTTTGAACAGTTTAGTCAGTTTTAGAATTTGAGTGACATCAAACTGAATGTTATTATGACTGGATGGAATCTTCCTACTAACCCCGCCTTGGCCTGGCCTAAACCAAATCAAGGGGTGGGTGGCATGGAGAGGAATTCTCTCTGGCTGGAGTGGGAGTGACCTAAACCTGTGGCACTTGAGGATGCACCGGGTAGGGAAGCGGACAAGATTCCCCTGATGGGCAGTTGAGCACAACAAGGCTCCTGGGAGCCTTTGATCATGGCTCCCACCGCCATATGCCCACCACCCACCATACGCCCAGCCCCTGAAGGGGATCACAGTGGTCTGCTCCGTTGCCTGGTGCAGGTTGGAGTTCCTGACCAAACACCTGAGTGTCCACAGCCTGTGTTGGCCTGCCTGGGCAGGCTGTGGTTGTGGTGGCAAGAGCCAAAGCTGTGTTGGCGTGATGGAGGAGCCAAGGGCTGCCTCTCAGCCATACTAGTGGGTGGTTCTGGAAGAAGCACCCAGGGTTGTGGCAGCATTGTCCGAAGACATGAAGCCAGGCCATCTTCCTTATGGCTTTCCTTGGGAGTTGGTGATGTGTACAGCTCTTGGATTTTCCGCTGTTCTCTCACTTTTCTGGAGAGGTTTTCAGTCGGTTCGTAGCAGGCTTTACGTGGGAAGAGAAAAAAGGCTGGCTCTAAATCTTGCTGGACTTATTGAGGCAAAATGTGGACTTCTTGAAAAAGTGAGCCTTGTTGAAAAAGAACATGAAGGCTTAGAATCACCTTTAAAGGACTGCAGGTTTGAGAAGGATTCAAGGGAAGCACGACAGCTGGAGGCAACCGACGAAAAGCTGCATAGGTCCGAATCCAGCCATGGCGTTGAAGTGCTCTTTCTAGAAGAAGAGCTCAAAGCACAGAAGGCTCAACATGGTCAACAGGATGAAACGATGGTGCACCTATCAAGAAGGATACAGTCCCTCCAAGGTGAATCTGAATCCCTCAGATCACAAATAGCTGAAGCTAAAACAAACTGGAGACTCTTTCAAGTGAATGAGGAAGAACTGAAGCTGGCAATCAAAGAGGTTTTGAATGAAGGATCCCTACTTCCGCAAACGCAGAGACCAACAATACAAGGAGAAGCTGAAGCACAGAGGGAACAAGGAGGTGTCCAATATAAAGCAAAAATCATATTAGAGGACTCTAAAGTAGCTGGAGAACAAGTTCTAAGGGACACAGAAAATCACATGGAGTCTCTGGGTGAATGCTTGCTGAAGATGATGGATAGGTCTTCTCCAAGCCTGGGAGCCCAAAGGGATGGTGGTCACCTGGAACTGGGAAAGACGAGTGAACCTGAAATTGGTGCTCACTTGGAGGATGAGTCCAAAGGAGCTTTGAGGAACCTGGTTTATGTTGATAAGCTAAAGGCCTCCTTAGAAATCTTGGAAGGAGGAAGAATTCAAAAATGTACTTTCTCATCTGAACTGGAGAAAACCACGGAAGACCTTACAGAACACCTTAAAAGTCTGCAGACTGAACAGGCATCCTTGCAGTCAGAAAATGCACAGCTGCAAAGTGAGAATGAGACCCTACAGAAGAACTTTAAAGTCATGATGGAACGCTATCAAGAAAATATGATGAAACTGCACAGGAAATTAAGTGTGGAGGAAAACTACTATGTGGAGCAAGAGGAGAAACTTTCCAAAGTCGAAGGAAAGATGAGCCATACAATAAAAGTGCTGGAGACCTACAGAAAGAGAGCCCAATATCTTGAAGAACAATTGCAGAGTACCATTCATTCCTGTCTGGGGAAGATTATTTCCTCTGAGAAAGAAGCACATGCTAGTGAGTTGGCAGCTCGGATTGCTGAAAGAAACCTCAGTTATTTCAGGAAACAAAATGCACGCAACAGACAAAAATTAACTGAGAAGGAGCTTAGATTTGAACTTGTAGAAAAAGATCCCTATGATGCACTGGATGTTTCCAACTCAGCAATGGGCAGAAAGCCTTCTCCAAATGGGCCCTCACCAATAGGTCACCCTTCATCTGAAAGGAGACCTCCTCATTTGGAAAAGAGTGGTCCACTCACACTCTCACCTTTCACTCCAGTGGGAGGAGGAGGAGGGTCAAGGGGCCCTGGAGAATCCTCTGCACCATGCGACTAGCAGTAAAGGAAGAGAATCCAGCTGTCATAAGTTCACTGATTTTCAGAGAGCACCTTCTCAGACTGGGCCCCTCTCTCCTCCAGGGGAACAGGCCAGCAGGCTGATGATCCCTCCGCCAGGCCAACCATATTCTTCTGATGCACGTCTTCCTCTACAAAGGCAAGATAGGTTTTACTCAAATTGTGGTAGAGCATCGGGACCAGCAGAACACAGAATTCCTAATATGCCTCCTTTGGACTCTGATGTGCCTGATTCACCTCTCCATGCTGAAAACGAAACTTGTCTGGGAACCTGGAGATTATGTTCCACCTGACCCGCCACCCACTCCATTTCCAATGCGAAGTGTCTATGCAGGGAGGGGGTTTTCCTCACAATCTTCCCCCAAGAGCTGGAATTCAGCCCTCTACACCCCCATTCTGAAAGTACAAGTGAGTTCCCTGAAGGGTTCCTTCCACCTGCAAATGAGCCTGTTACTCAACATCCAGAACCAAACAAGAAACCTCATGCTGTTGCTCTCTCTTCAAATGTAATTTGACTTATCTCTCATTTTTAGTTTTTAAGTAACTGCTTTTACTTCAGTAATTGACTATACTTTGGCTCCAATTGAAGCTCAATGAAACAATAATCCTTAAGATACTATTTTGTAAATAAAGATGGTTTACGTAGGAATCTTACGAGTAAATTATTCCTATTTTATGTCATTCCAGAGAACAGCATTTAATCTGATGAAGCCACTCTTACATAAACAAGAATGGGAGTTCTAGGTACTTGTAATCTGGCTGATGGAAATATCTTTTAAACTCCCAACAAAGAAGTGTATTTAGTATGACTGTAGCAAATGTAAAGTGACTTTAGGCTTAATGAAAAAGTGTCACTGATTTAGAGACTGGTTGGGCATTTCAGCTAGTTTTTCCATATCAGAATAACTAGAGCATGGGAGGACTAAAGGAGAGCACACAACTAAACATGTCAGGGAAACAGGAGATCTCAACTACAAAGAAAAATGAAGACCTCTTTTTTATATTGGTTGCTTAAAACCTTACATAGCTCTTGAGATACCATATTTCCTACATTAGACTCAAGTGAGTTATGAACTCCCATTTTGACCCCATATTCAGATTGCACAATCACATTGTTTACACATCCACGTTTTTACAAAATGCCATATTAGTAACTGTTGTATTCTACTACCTTTTCTGGCCTCTACTATATCCCCTCTCCTGCCCTCCCATCTTCTCTCTCTATCCCGTCTGCTGTAATTGAACGTTTGGGAATTGGAAACCACACTTTAAACTCACTCTCCTCCCCTTTTTCCCTTCTGTCAAATTACTCATCATCTTCTTCTATTTCTCCTCCTCCTCCTCCTCTTCCTCCTCCTCCTGATACCTTTAATTCATTCATCATACACTCATGCATTGGTTCATTCATTCCTTTCACACATGGTGTTGGGGATCCAACTCAGGACCTTTGAAAGTGTGAAGCCAGCACTCTAGTGCTGAGCCAAAACCCCAGCACCTGTCTTTTGGATTTTATGACTGTTTATATGAAATTCAGAATCGCATTCTGCTATGGTTCACTGATATGTGGATTGACCTAGTCCTTGTTTTCTGGAAGACTTTTTGAAAATATACATGAATTATTAGGAGATTGAAATGAAGAAACAAAGAGGAAATTCCCCAATTTCTTATTCTTAGATTCCATACTCTGACTCTGCCTACCTACTGTAAAAACTTTTAAACTCTTACTCCCCATTTCTATATCATTGCCAACAAGTGAACATTCACTGCCCTACAACAAACCAGAGAACTCACATTGAACAATGTTTCCCCAGTAGAGACCAAGACACAATACTTATTAAAAAAATACCCTAGTTATGAATTAGTAGGTAAAGCTTTATTTGAGTGTTAAATGTGCTCTAATTATGTGTTTGTGTGTTTGTTGGTGTGTGTGGTGTGTGGGCGTGTGTGCTTGTGTGTAAAACAAGCACTGAGGTGTAAAATAAATGCAGGATTGCAACGGCCTTCTTAAAAATAAGAAGCAACTTTATCACATTTGAAGCCCAGTGAAGAATCTGCCTGCTACTTAACCTACAATTAATTGAAATGTGAAAAATTCAGGCCTAGAAAAACATTTTCATTGTTTACACATCCACGTTTTTACAAAATGCCATATTAGTAACTGTTGTATTCTGCTACCTTTTCTGGCCTCTACTATACCCCCTCTCCTGCCCTCCCATCTTCTCTCTCTATCCCGTCTGCTGTAATTCAACGTTTGGGAATTGGAAACCACACTTTAAACTCACTCTCCTCCCCTTTTTCCCTTCTGTCAAATTACTCACCATCTTCTTCTATTTCTCCTTTTCCTCCTCCTTTTCCTCCTCCTCCTGATACCTTTAATTCATTCATCATACTCTCATGCATTGGTTCATTCATTCCTTTCACACATGGTGTTGGGGATCCAACTCAGGACCTTTGAAAGTGTGAAGCCAGCACTCTAGTGCTGAGCCAAATCCCCAGCACCTGTCTTTTGGATTTTATGACTGTTTATATGAAATTCAGAATCGCATTCTGCTATGGTTCACTGATATGTGGATTGACCTAGTCCTTGTTTTCTGGGAGACTTTTGGAAAATATACATGAATTATTAGGAGATTGAAATGAAGAAACAAAGAGGAAATTCCCCAATTTCTTATTCTTAGATTCCATACTCTGACTCTGCCTACCTACTGTAAAAACTTTTAAACTCTTACTCCCCATTTCTATATCATTGCCAACAAGTGAACATTCACTGCCCTGCAACAAACCAGAGAACTCACATTGAACAATGTTTCCCCAGTAGAGACCAAGACACAATACTTATTAAAAAAATACCCTAGTTATGAATTAGTAGGTAAAGCTTTATTTGAGTGTTAAATGTGCTCTAATTGTGTGTTTGTGTGTTTGTTGGTGTGTGTGGTGTGTGGGCGTGTGTGCTTGTGTGTAAAACAAGCACTGAGGTGTAAAATAAATGCAGGATTGCAACGGCCTTCTTAAAAATAAGAAGCAACTTTATCACATTTGAAGCCCAGTGAAGAATCTGCCTGCTACTTAACCTACAATTAATTGAAATGTGAAAAATTCAGGCCTAGAAAAACAAAGCCAACATACATACTGAATCTAATCAGTCTGTCTCACCTGTTTTCTAACCAATCCTTTAAATAAACCTAAATGGCCAGCGTAAAACATCAGTTGTTCTAAACGAGTGGACGGATGTCCCCTGTCATGGGCTGTGTAAAATACATGGAGGATCCGGCACTGATTGTTATCTAGAATGACTTCTGCCTGAACTACTATTGGAGAATTGTTGCTGATATACTGCGGTTCTTATACCAGTAAACTGGAATGAAGGTAATTTCAGGCTGCAAAGGAATAAATTGATTTTACTAACTGGTTTTTGGAAAACACTGCCATGAAAAATTATCAATATGTTCATAAAGGCATCTACATGTCTCTTCACAAGGGTTTTACTTAATGGGGGAGGTGGTGAGGTCTGGATATAACTGAACTGTCCATTAGTAGGTAGAACAATATAATGGGAATCTGAGTGCACATTCCGGTTTGAACTCAATCTAGGTAACATGGATTCATCTCTGTGTAATAGGCCTGCTTCTGAAAAACACAATGTAGAGCTCCAAAAGCAGAACGATACTCTCAGAATACCATGTTATGTTTGTAAATAGATAGACAGATAGATATACAGATATCAAAAATCTGAAAACGGTCTGGAAGTGTACATTTCAATAACTTACAATGTCAGTAGTGGGGGATTAATAGCAGATCAAGAAGACTGTATCTGCATGCGAAATGGTTCAATTTTTTAAAGAGTTTTTTAAATGAAAATGGACAAAAAATTGAAAGGGTTACAGTAAGTGTTGAGGAGTGACTTGACAAAAGGAGCACAGAGGTGAGAAAGAATTAAGTAGAGTTCAATAGAACCAGGTATAATTTCTGTACACATGACTCCATGAACAGGAGCAAAGGGGACACTTAAAGAAATCATAGGACTAAGGAGAGATCAGGATTAGGAGGGTTTGTACTAGTCTAGAAATGCTGACCTGAAAACCAACTAAAGTTCTCAACTCCTTCTTCTGAGGAACATTAGCTGTGCCGTGCTTTTCAAAAATGACTTGTCATGACTGATTTATGCCCATGTTAGCAACTCTTCTGAAATTACTTTGAAAGTAGACTCATGTGAGAGTTTCTCTTTAGAGATAATTCAAATTACTTGCATAGGAAGTGGCAGCAGGTCTGGGGATGTTGTAGCTCAGTGGCAGTGACCTTGCCTAGCTTGGGGCTGGCCTGCCATGGACTTTCACCCCAAACACTTGCAAGAAAAGAGAAGGAAGGGAAGGGAGAGAGAAAGTTGGAAGGGAGGAAGGCAAAGTTGGAGGGATGGAGGGAGGTAGAAAAGAAGGAAGAAGAAAAGGAGAAAAACCAGGAAGGGAGGAAGGAAGGTAGGAAATAGGGAGAGCACAAGGGCAGGGAAAGGACTGAGTCACTCAAACAAAAGGCAAGGGACACAAAGACCAATATCGGCCATAAAAGCTGTTTGAACAGTTTAGTCAGCTTTAGAATTTGAGTGACATCAAACTGAATGTTATTATGACTGGATGGAATCTTCCTACTAACCCCGCCTTGGCCTGGCCTAAACCAAATCAAGGGGTGGGTGGCATGGAGAGGAATTCTCTCTGGCTGGAGTGGGAGGGACCTAAACCTGTGGCACTTGAGGATGCACCGTGTAGGGAAGCGGACAAGACTGCCCTGATGGGCATTTGAGCACAACAAGGCTCCTGGGAGCCTTTGATCATGGCTCCCACCGCCATACGCCCACCACCCACCATACGCCCAGCCCCTGAAGGGGATCACAGTGGTCTGCTCCGTTGCCTGGTGCAGGTTGGAGTTCCTGACCAAACACCTGAGTGTCCACAGCCTGTGTTGGCCTGCCTGGGCAGGCTGTGGTTGTGGTGGCAAGAGCCAAAGCTGTGTTGGCGTGATGGAGGAGCCAAGGGCTGCCTCTCAGCCATAGTAGTGGGTGGTTCTGGAAGAAGCACCCAGGGTTGTGGCAGCATTGTCCGAAGACATGAAGCCAGGCCATCTTCCTTATGGCTTTCCTTGGGAGTTGGTGATGTGTACAGCTCTTGGATTTTCCGCTGTTCTCTCACTTTTCTGGAGAGGTTTTCAGTCGGTTCGTAGCAGGCTTTACGTGGGAAGAGAAAAAAGGCTGGCTCTAAATCTTGCTGGACTTATTGAGGCAAAATGTGGACTTCTTGAAAAAGTGAGCCTTGTTGAAAAAGAACATGAAGGCTTAGAATCACCTTTAAAGGATTGCAGGTTTGAGAAGGGTTCAAGGGAAGCACGACAGCTGGAGGCAACCGACGAAAAGCTGCATAGGTCCGAATCCAGCCATGGCGTTGAAGTGCTCTTTCTAGAAGAAGAGCTCAAAGCACAGAAGGCTCAACATGGTCAAGAGGATGAAACGATGGCGCACCTATCAAGAAGGATACAGTCCCTCCAAGGTGAATCTGAATCCCTCAGATCACAAATAGCTGAAGCTAAAACAAACTGGAGACTCTTTCAAGTGAATGAGGAAGAACTGAAGCTGGCAATCAAAGAGGTTTTGAATGAAGGATCCCTACTTCCGCAAACGCAGAGACCAACAATACAAGGAGAAGCTGAAGCACAGAGGGAACAAGGAGGTGTCCAATATAAAGCAAAAATCATATTAGAGGACTCTAAAGTAGCTGGAGAACAAGTTCTAAGGGACACAGAAAATCACATGGAGTCTCTGGGTGAATGCTTGCTGAAGATGATGGATAGGTCTTCTCCAAGCCTGGGAGCCCAAAGGGATGGTGGTCACCTGGAACTGGGAAAGACGAGTGAACCCGAAATTGGAGCTCACTTGGAGGATGAGTCCAAAGGAGCTTTGAGGAACCTGGTTTATGGTGATAAGCTAAAGGCATCCTTAGAAATCTTGGAAGGAGGAAGAATTCAAAAATGTACTTTCTCATCTGAAGTGGAGAAAACCACGGAAGACCTTACAGAACACCTTAAAAGTCTGCAGACTGAACAGGCATCCTTGCAGTCAGAAAATGCACAGCTGCAAAGTGAGAATGAGACCCTACAGAAGAACTTTAAAGTCATGATGGAACGCTATCAAGAAAATATGATGAAACTGCACAGGAAATTAAGAGTGGAGGAAAACTACTATGTGGAGCAAGAGGAGAAACTTTCCAAAGTCGAAGAAAAGATGAGCCATACAATAAAAGTGCTGGAGACCTACAGAAAGAGAGCCCAATATCTTGAAGAACAATTGCAGAGAACCATTCATTCCTGTCTGGGGAAGATTATTTCCTCTGAGAAAGAAGCACATGCTAGTGAGTTGGCAGCTCGGATTGCTGAAAGAAACCTCAGTTATTTCAGGAAACAAAATGCACGCAACAGACAAAAATTAACTGAGAAGGAGCTTAGATTTGAACTTGTAGAAAAAGATCCCTATGATGCACTGGATGTTTCCAACTCAGCAATGGGCAGAAAGCCTTCTCCAAATGGGCCCTCACCAATAGGTCACCCTTCATCTGAAAGGAGACCTCCTCATTTGGAAAAGAGTGGTCCACTCACACTCTCACCTTTCACTCCAGTGGGAGGAGGAGGAGGGTCAAGGGGCCCTGGAGAATCCTCTGCACCATGCGACTAGCAGTAAAGGAAGAGAATCCAGCTGTCATAAGTTCACTGATTTTCAGAGAGCACCTTCTCAGACTGGGCCCCTCTCTCCTCCAGGGGAACAGGCCAGCAGGCTGATGATCCCTCCGCCAGGCCAACCATATTCTTCTGATGCACGTCTTCCTCTACAAAGGCAAGATAGGTTTTACTCAAATTGTGGTAGAGCATCGGGACCAGCAGAACACAGAATTCCTAATATGCCTCCTTTGGACTCTGATGTGCCTGATTCACCTCTCCATGCTGAAAACCAAGCAACTGGCTCTGGCTCTGTGTTGGCACCTTTCCCTCCAGTCAGAGGTGCCTTGCTTCCAGTTGACCCAAGGAGTCAGTTCATGAGAAGAGGACCTTTTTTTTCCTCCACCTCTCCCAGGAAACTTGTCTGGGAACCTGGAGATTATGTTCCACCTGACCCGCCACCCACTCCATTTCCAATGCGAAGTGTCTATGCAGGGAGGGGGTTTTCCTCACAATCTTCCCCCAAGAGCTGGAATTCAGCCCTCTACACCCCCATTCTGAAAGTACAAGTGAGTTCCCTGAAGGGTTCCTTCCACCTGCAAATGAGCCTGTTACTCAACATCCAGAACCAAACAAGAAACCTCATGCTGTTGCTCTCTCTTCAAATGTAATTTGACTTATCTCTCATTTTTAGTTTTTAAGTAACTGCTTTTACTTCAGTAATTGACTATACTTTGGCTCCAATTGAAGCTCAATGAAACAATAATCCTTAAGATACTATTTTGTAAATAAAGATGGTTTACGTAGGAATCTTACGAGTAAATTATTCCTATTTTATGTCATTCCAGAGAACAGCATTTAATCTGATGAAGCCACTCTTACATAAACAAGAATGGGAGTTCTAGGTACTTGTAATCTGGCTGATGGAAATATCTTTTAAACTCCCAACAAAGAAGTGTATTTAGTATGACTGTAGCAAATGTAAAGTGACTTTAGGCTTAATGAAAAAGTGTCACTGATTTAGAGACTGGTTGGGCATTTCAGCTAGTTTTTCCATATCAGAATAACTAGAGCATGGGAGGACTAAAGGAGAGCACACAACTAAACATGTCAGGGAAACAGGAGATCTCAACTACAAAGAAAAATGAAGACCTCTTTTTTATATTGGTTGCTTAAAACCTTACATAGCTCTTGAGATACCATATTTCCTACATTAGACTCAAGTGAGTTATGAACTCCCATTTTGACCCCATATTCAGATTGCACAATCACATTGTTTACACATCCACGTTTTTACAAAATGCCATATTAGTAACTGTTGTATTCTACTACCTTTTCTGGCCTCTACTATATCCCCTCTCCTGCCCTATCATCTTCTCTCTCTATCCCGTCTGCTGTAATTGAACGTTTGGGAATTGGAAACCACACTTTAAACTCACTCTCCTCCCCTTTTTCCCTTCTGTCAAATTACTCATCATCTTCTTCTATTTCTCCTCCTCCTCCTCCTCCTCCTCTTCCTCCTCCTCCTGATACCTTTAATTCATTCATCATACACTCATGCATTGGTTCATTCATTCCTTTCACACATTTTGTTGGGGATCCAACTCAGGACCTTTGAAAGTGTGAAGCCAGCACTCTAGTGCTGAGCCAAAACCCCAGCACCTGTCTTTTGGATTTTATGACTGTTTATATGAAATTCAGAATCGCATTCTGCTATGGTTCACTGATATGTGGATTGACCTAGTCCTTGTTTTCTGGGAGACTTTTGGAAAATATACATGAATTATTAGGAGATTGAAATGAAGAAACAAAGAGGAAATTCCCCAATTTCTTATTCTTAGATTCCATACTCTGACTCTGCCTACCTACTGTAAAAACTTTTAAACTCTTACTCCCCATTTCTATATCATTGCCAACAAGTGAACATTCACTGCCCTACAACAAACCAGAGAACTCACATTGAACAATGTTTCCCCAGTAGAGACCAAGACACAATACTTATTAAAAAAATACTCTAGTTATGAATTAGTAGGTAAAGCTTTATTTGAGTGTTAAATGTGCTCTAATTATGTGTTTGTGTGTTTGTTGGTGTGTGTGGTGTGTGGGCGTGTGTGCTTGTGTGTAAAACAAGCACTGAGGTGTAAAATAAATGCAGGATTGCAACGGCCTTCTTAAAAATAAGAAGCAACTTTATCACATTTGAAGCCCAGTGAAGAATCTGCCTGCTACTTAACCTACAATTAATTGAAATGTGAAAAATTCAGGCCTAGAAAAACAAAGCCAACATACATACTGAATCTAATCAGTCTGTCTCACCTGTTTTCTAACCAATCCTTTAAATAAACCTAAATGGCCAGCGTAAAACATCAGTTGTTCTAAACGAGTGGACGGATGTCCCCTGTCATGGGCTGTGTAAAATACATGGAGGATCCGGCACTGATTGTTATCTAGAATGACTTCTGCCTGAACTACTATTGGAGAATTGTTGCTGATATACTGCGGTTCTTATACCAGTAAACTGGAATGAAGTTAATTTCAGGCTGCAAAGGAATAAATTGATTTTACTAACTGGTTTTTGGAAAACACTGCCATGAAAAATTATCAATATGTTCATAAAGGCATCTACATGTCTCTTCACAAGGGTTTTACTTAATGGGGGAGGTGGTGAGGTCTGGATATAACTGAACTGTCCATTAGTAGGTAGAACAATATAATGGGAATCTGAGTGCACATTCCGGTTTGAACTCAATCTAGGTAACATGGATTCATCTCTGTGTAATAGGCCTGCTTCTGAAAAACACAATGTAGAGCTCCAAAAGCAGAACGATACTCTCAGAATACCATGTTATGTTTGTAAATAGATAGACAGATAGATATACAGAAATCAAAAATCTGAAAACGGTCTGGAAGTGTACATTTCAATAACTTACAATGTCAGTAGTGGGGGATTAATAGCAGATCAAGAAGACTGTATCTGCATGCGAAATGGTTCAATTTTTGAAAGAGTTTTTTAAATGAAAATGGACAAAAAATTGAAAGGGTTACAGTAAGTGTTGAGGAGTGACTTGACAAAAGGAGCACAGAGGTGAGAAAGAATTAAGTAGAGTTCAATAGAACCAGGTATAATTTCTGTACACATGACTCCATGAACAGGAGCAAAGGGGACACTTAAAGAAATCATAGGACTAAGGAGAGATCAGGATTAGGAGGCTTTGTACTAGTCTAGAAATGCTGACCTGAAAACCAACTAAAGTTCTCAACTCCTTCTTCTGAGGAACATTAGCTGTGCCGTGCTTTTCAAAAATGACTTGTCATGACTGATTTATGCCCATGTTAGCAACTCTTCTGAAATTACTTTGAAAGTAGACTCATGTGAGAGTTTCTCTTTAGAGATAATTCAAATTACTTGCATAGGAAGTGGCAGCAGGTCTGGGGATGTTGTAGCTCAGTGGCAGTGACCTTGCCTAGCTTGGGGCTGGCCTGCCATGGACTTTCACCCCAAACACTTGCAAGAAAAGAGAAGGAAGGGAAGGGAGAGAGAAAGTTGGAAGGGAGGAAGGCAAAGTTGGAGGGATGGAGGGAGGTAGAAAAGAAGGAAGAAGAAAAGGAGAAAAACCAGGAAGGGAGGAAGGAAGGTAGGAAATAGGGAGAGCACAAGGGCAGGGAAAGGACTGAGTCACTCAAACAAAAGGCAAGGGACACAAAGACCAATATCGGCCATAAAAGCTGTTTGAACAGTTTAGTCAGCTTTAGAATTTGAGTGACATCAAACTGAATGTTATTATGACTGGATGGAATCTTCCTACTAACCCCACCTTGGCCTGGCCTAAACCAAATCAAGGGGTGGGTGGCATGGAGAGGAATTCTCTCTGGCTGGAGTGGGAGGGACCTAAACCTGTGGCACTTGAGGATGCACCGTGTAGGGAAGCGGACAAGACTGCCCTGATGGGCATTTGAGCACAACAAGGCTCCTGGGAGCCTTTGATCATGGCTCCCACCGCCATACGCCCACCACCCACCATACGCCCAGCCCCTGAAGGGGATCACAGTGGTCTGCTCCGTTGCCTGGTGCAGGTTGGAGTTCCTGACCAAACACCTGAGTGTCCACAGCCTTTGTTGGCCTGCCTGGGCAGGCTGTGGTTGTGGTGGCAAGAGCCAAAGCTGTGTTGGCGTGATGGAGGAGCCAAGGGCTGCCTCTCAGCCATACTAGTGGGTGGTTCT
Source organism: Callospermophilus lateralis (assembly GCF_048772815.1). Lineage (NCBI taxonomy): Eukaryota > Metazoa > Chordata > Mammalia > Rodentia > Sciuridae > Callospermophilus > Callospermophilus lateralis. Next base: position 211,927 of record NW_027513032.1, read on the forward strand.
GGAAGAAGCACCCAGGGTTGTGGCAGCATTGTCCGAAGACATGAAGCCAGGCCATCTTCCTTATGGCTTTCCTTGGGAGTTGGTGATGTGTAGAGCTCTTGGATTTTCCGCTGTTCTCTCACTTTTCTGGAGAGGTTTTCAGTCGGTTCGTAGCAGGCTTTACGTGGGAAGAGAAAAAAGGCTGGCTCTAAATCTTGCTGGACTTATTGAGGCAAAATGTGGACTTCTTGAAAAAGTGAGCCTTGTTGAAAAAGAACATGAAGGCTTAGAATCACCTTTAAAGGATTGCAGGTTTGAGAAGGGTTCAAGGGAAGCACGACAGCTGGAGGCAACCGACAAAAAGCTGCATAGGTCCGAATCCAGCCATGGCGTTGAAGTGCTCTTTCTAGAAGAAGAGCTCAAAGCACAGAAGGCTCAACATGGTCAACAGGATGAAACGATGGCGCACCTATCAAGAAGGATACAGTCCCTCCAAGGTGAATCTGAATCCCTCAGATCACAAATAGCTGAAGCTAAAACAAACTGGAGACTCTTTCAAGTGAATGAGGAAGAACTGAAGCTGGCAATCAAAGAGGTTTTGAATGAAGGATCCCTACTTCCGCAAACGCAGAGACCAACAATACAAGGAGAAGCTGAAGCACAGAGGGAACAAGGAGGTGTCCACTATAAAGCAAAAATCATATTAGAGGACTCTAAAGTAGCTGGAGAACAAGTTCTAAGGGACACAGAAAATCACATGGAGTCTCTGGGTGAATGCTTGCTGAAGATGATGGATAGGTCTTCTCCAAGCCTGGGAGCCCAAAGGGATGGTGGTCACCTGGAACTGGGAAAGACGAGTGAACCCGAAATTGGTGCTCACTTGGAGGATGAGTCCAAAGGAGCTTTGAGGAACCTGGTTTATGGTGATAAGCTAAAGGCCTCCTTAGAAATCTTGGAAGGAGGAAGAATTCAAAAATGTACTTTCTCATCTGAAGTGGAGAAAACCACGGAAGACCTTACAGAACACCTTAAAAGTCTGCAGACTGAACAGGCATCCTTGCAGTCAGAAAATGCACAGCTGCAAAATGAGAATGAGACCCTACAGAAGAACTTTAAAGTCATGATGGAACGCTATCAAGAACATATGATGAAACTGCACAGGAAATTAAGAGTGGAGGAAAACTACCGTGTGGAGCAAGAGGAGAAACTTTCCAAAGTCGAAGAAAAGATGAGCCATACAATAAAAGAGCTGGAGACCTACAGAAAGAGAGCCCAATATCTTGAAGAACAATTGCAGAGTACCATTCATTCCTGTCTGGGGAAGATTATTTCCTCTGAGAAAGAAGCACATGCTAGTGAGTTGGCAGCTCAGATTGCTGAAAGAAACCTCAGTTATTTCAGGAAACAAAATGCACGCAACAGACAAAAATTAACTGAGAAGGAGCTTAGATTTGAACTTGTAGAAAAAGATCCCTATGATGCACTGGATGTTTCCAACTCAGCAATGGGCAGAAAGCCTTCTCCAAATGGGCCCTCACCAATAGGTCACCCTTCATCTGAAAGGAGACCTCCTCATTTGGAAAAGAGTGGTCCACTCACACTCTCACCTTTCACTCCAGTGGGAGGAGGAGGAGGGTCAAGGGGCCCTGGAGAATCCTCTGCACCATGCGACTAGCAGTAAAGGAAGAGAATCCAGCTGTCATAAGTTCACTGATTTTCAGAGAGCACCTTCTCAGACTGGGCCCCTCTCTCCTCCAGGGGAACAGGCCAGCAGGCTGATGATCCCTCCGCCAGGCCAACCATATTCTTCTGATGCACGTCTTCCTCTACAAAGGCAAGATAGGTTTTACTCAAATTGTGGTAGAGCATCGGGACCAGCAGAACACAGAATTCCTAATATGCCTCCTTTGGACTCTGATGTGCCTGATTCACCTCTCCATGCTGAAAACCAAGCAACTGGCTCTGGCTCTGTGTTGGCACCTTTCCCTCCAGTCAGAGGTGCCTTGCTTCCAGTTGACCCAAGGAGTCAGTTCATGAGAAGAGGACCTTTTTTTTCCTCCACCTCTCCCAGGAAACTTGTCTGGGAACCTGGAGATTATGTTCCACCTGACCCGCCACCCACTCCATTTCCAATGCGAAGTGTCTATGCAGGGAGGGGGTTTTCCTCACAATCTTCCCCCAAGAGCTGGAATTCAGCCCTCTACACCCCCATTCTGAAAGTACAAGTGAGTTCCCTGAAGGGTTCCTTCCACTTGCAAATGAGCCTGTTACTCAACATCCAGAACCAAACAAGAAACCTCATGCTGTTGCTCTCTCTTCAAATGTAATTTGACTTATCTCTCATTTTTAGTTTTTGAGTAACTGCTTTTACTTCAGTAATTGACTATACTTTGGCTCCAATTGAAGCTCAATGAAACAATAATCCTTAAGATACTATTTTGTAAATAAAGATGGTTTACGTAGGAGTCTTACGAGTAAATTATTCCTATTTTATGTCATTCCAGAGAACAGCATTTAATCTGATGAAGCCACTCTTACATAAACAAGAATGGGAGTTCTAGGTACTTGTAATCTAGCTGATGGAAATATATTTTAAACTCCCAACAAACAAGTGTATTTAGTATGACTGTAGCAAATGTAAAGTGACTTTAGGCTTAATGAAAAAGTGTCACTGATTTAGAGACTGGTTGGGCATTTCAGCTAGTTTTTCCATATCAGAATAACTAGAGCATGGGAGGACTAAAGGAGAGAACACAACTAAACATGTCACGGAAACAGGAGATCTCAACTACAAAGAAAAATGAAGACCTCTTTTTTATATTGGTTGCTTAAAACCTTACATAGCTCTTGAGATACCATATTTCCTACATTAGACTCAAGTGAGTTATGAACTCCCATTTTGACCCCATATTCAGATTGCACAATCACATTGTTTACACATCCACGTTTTTACAAAATGCCATATTAGTAACTGTTGTATTCTGCTACCTTTTCTGGCCTCTACTATATCCCCTCTCCTGCCCTCCCATCTTCTCTCTCTATCCCGTCTGCTGTAATTGAACGTTTGAGAATTGGAAACCACACTTTAAACTCACTCTCCTCCCCTTTTTCCCTTCTGTCAAATTACTCATCATCTTCTTCTATTTGTCCTCCTCCTCCTCCTCTTCCTCCTCCTCCTGATACCTTTAATTCATTCATCATACACTCATGCATTGGTTCATTCATTCCTTTCACACATGGTGTTGGGGATCCAACTCAGGACCTTTGAAAGTGTGAAGCCAGCACTCTAGTGCTGAGCCAAAACCCCAGCACCTGTCTTTTGGATTTTATGACTGTTTATATGAAATTCAGAATCGCATTCTGCTATGGTTCACTGATATGTGGATTGACCTAGTCCTTGTTTTCTGAGAGACTTTTGGAAAATATACATGAATTATTAGGAGATTGAAATGAAGAAACAAAGAGGAAATTCCCCAATTTCTTATTCTTAGATTCCATACTCTGACTCTGCCTACCTACTGTAAAAACTTTTAAACTCTTACTCCCCATTTCTATATCATTGCCAACAAGTGAACATTCACTGCCCTGCAACAAACCACAGAACTCACATTGAACAATGTTTCCCCAGTAGAGACCAAGACACAATACTTATTAAAAAAATACCCTAGTTATGAATTAGTAGGTAAAGCTTTATTTGAGTGTTAAATGTGCTGTAATTATGTGTTTGTGTGTTTGTTGGTGTGTGTGGTGTGTGGGCGTGTGTGCTTGTGTGTAAAACAAGCACTGAGGTGTAAAATAAATGCAGGATTGCAACGGCCTTCTTAAAAATAAGAAGCAACTTTATGACATTTGAAGCCCAGTGAAGAATCTGCCTGCTACTTAACCTACAATTAATTGAAATGTGAAAAATTCAGGCCTAGAAAAACAAAGCCAACATACATACTGAATCTAATCAGTCTGTCTCACCTGTTTTCTAACCAATCCTTTAAATAAACCTAAATGGCCAGCGTAAAACATCAGTTGTTCTAAACGAGTGGACGGATGTCCCCTGTCATGGGCTGTGTAAAATACATGGAGGATCCGGCACTGATTGTTATCTAGAATGACTTCTGCCTGAACTACTATTGGAGAATTGTTGCTGATATACTGCGGTTCTTATACCAGTAAACTGGAATGAAGGTAATTTCAGGCTGCAAAGGAATAAATTGATTTTACTAACTGGTTTTTGGAAAACACTGCCATGAAAAATTATCAATATGTTCATAAAGGCATCTACATGTCTCTTCACAAGGGTTTTACTTAATGGGGGAGGTGGTGAGGTATGGATATAACTGAACTGTCCATTAGTAGGTAGAACAATATAATGGGAATCTGAGTGCACATTCCGGTTTGAACTCAATCTAGGTAACATGGATTCATCTCTGTGTAATAGGCCTGCTTCTGAAAAACACAATGTAGAGCTCCAAAAGCAGAACGATACTCTCAGAATACCATGTTATGTTTGTAAATAGATAGACAGATAGATATACAGAAATCAAAAATCTGAAAACGGTCTGGAAGTGTACATTTCAATAACTTACAATGTCAGTAGTGGGGGATTAATAGCAGATCAAGAAGACTGTATCTGCATGCGAAATGGTTCAATTTTTGAAAGAGTTTTTTAAATGAAAATGGACAAAAAATTGAAAGGGTTACAGTAAGTGTTGAGGAGTGACTGGACAAAAGGAGCACAGAGGTGAGAAAGAATTAAGTAGAGTTCAATAGAACCAGGTATAATTTCTGTACACATGACTCCATGAACAGGAGCAAAGGGGACACTTAAAGAAATCATAGGACTAAGGAGAGATCAGGATTAGGAGGCTTTGTACTAGTCTAGAAATGCTGACCTGAAAACCAACTAAAGTTCTCAACTCCTTCTTCTGAGGAACATTAGCTGTGCCGTGCTTTTCAAAAATGACTTGTCATGACTGATTTATGCCCATGTTAGCAACTCTTCTGAAATTACTTTGAAAGTAGACTCATGTGAGAGTTTCTCTTTAGAGATAATTCAAATTACTTGCATAGGAAGTGGCAGCAGGTCTGGGGATGTTGTAGCTCAGTGGCAGTGACCTTGCCTAGCTTGGGGCTGGCCTGCCATGGACTTTCACCCCAAACACTTGCAAGAAAAGAGAAGGAAGGGAAGGGAGAGAGAAAGTTGGAAGGGAGGAAGGCAAAGTTGGAGGGATGGAGGGAGGTAGAAAAGAAGGAAGAAGAAAAGGAGAAAAACCAGGAAGGGAGGAAGGAAGGTAGGAAATAGGGAGAGCACAAGGGCAGGGAAAGGACTGAGTCACTCAAACAAAAGGCAAGGGACACAAAGACCAATATCGGCCATAAAAGCTGTTTGAACAGTTTAGTCAGCTTTAGAATTTGAGTGACATCAAACTGAATGTTATTATGACTGGATGGAATCTTCCTACTAACCCCACCTTGGCCTGGCCTAAACCAAATCAAGGGGTGGGTGGCATGGAGAGGAATTCTCTCTGGCTGGAGTGGGAGGGACCTAAACCTGTGGCACTTGAGGATGCACCGTGTAGGGAAGCGGACAAGACTGCCCTGATGGGCATTTGAGCACAACAAGGCTCCTGGGAGCCTTTGATCATGGCTCCCACCGCCATACGCCCACCACCCACCATACGCCCAGCCCCTGAAGGGGATCACAGTGGTCTGCTCCGTTGCCTGGTGCAGGTTGGAGTTCCTGACCAAACACCTGAGTGTCCACAGCCTTTGTTGGCCTGCCTGGGCAGGCTGTGGTTGTGGTGGCAAGAGCCAAAGCTGTGTTGGCGTGATGGAGGAGCCAAGGGCTGCCTCTCAGCCATACTAGTGGGTGGTTCTGGAAGAAGCACCCAGGGTTGTGGCAGCATTGTCCGAAGACATGAAGCCAGGCCATCTTCCTTATGGCTTTCCTTGGGAGTTGGTGATGTGTACAGCTCTTGGATTTTCCGCTGTTCTCTCACTTTTCTGGAGAGGTTTTCAGTCGGTTCGTAGCAGGCTTTACGTGGGAAGAGAAAAAAGGCTGGCTCTAAATCTTGCTGGACTTATTGAGGCAAAATGTGGACTTCTTGAAAAAGTGAGCCTTGTTGAAAAAGAACATGAAGGCTTAGAATCACCTTTAAAGGATTGCAGGTTTGACAAGGGTTCAAGGGAAGCACGACAGCTGGAGGCAACCGACAAAAAGCTGCATAGGTCCGAATCCAGCCATGGCGTTGAAGTGCTCTTTCTAGAAGAAGAGCTCAAAGCACAGAAGGCTCAACATGGTCAACAGGATGAAACGATGGCGCACCTATCAAGAAGGATACAGTCCCTCCAAGGTGAATCTGAATCCCTCAGATCACAAATAGCTGAAGCTAAAACAAACTGGAGACTCTTTCAAGTGAATGAGGAAGAACTGAAGCTGGCAATCAAAGAGGTTTTGAATGAAGGATCCCTACTTCCGCAAACGCAGAGACCAACAATACAAGGAGAAGCTGAAGCACAGAGGGAACAAGGAGGTGTCCACTATAAAGCAAAAATCATATTAGAGGACTCTAAAGTAGCTGGAGAACAAGTTCTAAGGGACACAGAAAATCACATGGAGTCTCTGGGTGAATGCTTGCTGAAGATGATGGATAGGTCTTCTCCAAGCCTGGGAGCCCAAAGGGATGGTGGTCACCTGGAACTGGGAAAGACGAGTGAACCCGAAATTGGTGCTCACTTGGAGGATGAGTCCAAAGGAGCTTTGAGGAACCTGGTTTATGGTGATAAGCTAAAGGCCTCCTTAGAAATCTTGGAAGGAGGAAGAATTCAAAAATGTACTTTCTCATCTGAAGTGGAGAAAACCACGGAAGACCTTACAGAACACCTTAAAAGTCTGCAGACTGAACAGGCATCCTTGCAGTCAGAAAATGCACAGCTGCAAAATGAGAATGAGACCCTACAGAAGAACTTTAAAGTCATGATGGAACGCTATCAAGAACATATGATGAAACTGCACAGGAAATTAAGAGTGGAGGAAAACTACCGTGTGGAGCAAGAGGAGAAACTTTCCAAAGTCGAAGAAAAGATGAGCCATACAATAAAAGAGCTGGAGACCTACAGAAAGAGAGCCCAATATCTTGAAGAACAATTGCAGAGTACCATTCATTCCTGTCTGGGGAAGATTATTTCCTCTGAGAAAGAAGCACATGCTAGTGAGTTGGCAGCTCAGATTGCTGAAAGAAACCTCAGTTATTTCAGGAAACAAAATGCACGCAACAGACAAAAATTAACTGAGAAGGAGCTTAGATTTGAACTTGTAGAAAAAGATCCCTATGATGCACTGGATGTTTCCAACTCAGCAATGGGCAGAAAGCCTTCTCCAAATGGGCCCTCACCAATAGGTCACCCTTCATCTGAAAGGAGACCTCCTCATTTGGAAAAGAGTGGTCCACTCACACTCTCACCTTTCACTCCAGTGGGAGGAGGAGGAGGGTCAAGGGGCCCTGGAGAATCCTCTGCACCATGCGACTAGCAGTAAAGGAAGAGAATCCAGCTGTCATAAGTTCACTGATTTTCAGAGAGCACCTTCTCAGACTGGGCCCCTCTCTCCTCCAGGGGAACAGGCCAGCAGGCTGATGATCCCTCCGCCAGGCCAACCATATTCTTCTGATGCACGTCTTCCTCTACAAAGGCAAGATAGGTTTTACTCAAATTGTGTTAGAGCATCGGGACCAGCAGAACACAGAATTCCTAATATGCCTCCTTTGGACTCTGATGTGCCTGATTCACCTCTCCATGCTGAAAACCAAGCAACTGGCTCTGGCTCTGTGTTGGCACCTTTCCCTCCAGTCAGAGGTGCCTTGCTTCCAGTTGACCCAAGGAGTCAGTTCATGAGAAGAGGACCTTTTTTTTCCTCCACCTCTCCCAGGAAACTTGTCTGGGAACCTGGAGATTATGTTCCACCTGACCCGCCACCCACTCCATTTCCAATGCGAAGTGTCTATGCAGGGAGGGGGTTTTCCTCACAATCTTCCCCCAAGAGCTGGAATTCAGCCCTCTACACCCCCATTCTGAAAGTACAAGTGAGTTCCCTGAAGGGTTCCTTCCACTTGCAAATGAGCCTGTTACTCAACATCCAGAACCAAACAAGAAACCTCATGCTGTTGCTCTCTCTTCAAATGTAATTTGACTTATCTCTCATTTTTAGTTTTTGAGTAACTGCTTTTACTTCAGTAATTGACTATACTTTGGCTCCAATTGAAGCTCAATGAAACAATAATCCTTAAGATACTATTTTGTAAATAAAGATGGTTTACGTAGGAGTCTTACGAGTAAATTATTCCTATTTTATGTCATTCCAGAGAACAGCATTTAATCTGATGAAGCCACTCTTACATAAACAAGAATGGGAGTTCTAGGTACTTGTAATCTAGCTGATGGAAATATATTTTAAACTCCCAACAAACAAGTGTATTTAGTATGACTGTAGCAAATGTAAAGTGACTTTAGGCTTAATGAAAAAGTGTCACTGATTTAGAGACTGGTTGGGCATTTCAGCTAGTTTTTCCATATCAGAATAACTAGAGCATGGGAGGACTAAAGGAGAGAACACAACTAAACATGTCACGGAAACAGGAGATCTCAACTACAAAGAAAAATGAAGACCTCTTTTTTATATTGGTTGCTTAAAACCTTACATAGCTCTTGAGATACCATATTTCCTACATTAGACTCAAGTGAGTTATGAACTCCCATTTTGACCCCATATTCAGATTGCACAATCACATTGTTTACACATCCACGTTTTTACAAAATGCCATATTAGTAACTGTTGTATTCTGCTACCTTTTCTGGCCTCTACTATATCCCCTCTCCTGCCCTCCCATCTTCTCTCTCTATCCCGTCTGCTGTAATTGAACGTTTGAGAATTGGAAACCACACTTTAAACTCACTCTCCTCCCCTTTTTCCCTTCTGTCAAATTACTCATCATCTTCTTCTATTTGTCCTCCTCCTCCTCCTCTTCCTCCTCCTCCTGATACCTTTAATTCATTCATCATACACTCATGCATTGGTTCATTCATTCCTTTCACACATGGTGTTGGGGATCCAACTCAGGACCTTTGAAAGTGTGAAGCCAGCACTCTAGTGCTGAGCCAAAACCCCAGCACCTGTCTTTTGGATTTTATGACTGTTTATATGAAATTCAGAATCGCATTCTGCTATGGTTCACTGATATGTGGATTGACCTAGTCCTTGTTTTCTGAGAGACTTTTGGAAAATATACATGAATTATTAGGAGATTGAAATGAAGAAACAAAGAGGAAATTCCCCAATTTCTTATTCTTAGATTCCATACTCTGACTCTGCCTACCTACTGTAAAAACTTTTAAACTCTTACTCCCCATTTCTATATCATTGCCAACAAGTGAACATTCACTGCCCTGCAACAAACCACAGAACGCACATTGAACAATGTTTCCCCAGTAGAGACCAAGACACAATACTTATTAAAAAAATACCCTAGTTATGAATTAGTAGGTAAAGCTTTATTTGAGTGTTAAATGTGCTCTAATTATGTGTTTGTGTGTTTGTTGGTGTGTGTGGTGTGTGGGCGTGTGTGCTTGTGTGTAAAACAAGCACTGAGGTGTAAAATAAATGCAGGATTGCAACGGCCTTCTTAAAAATAAGAAGCAACTTTATGACATTTGAAGCCCAGTGAAGAATCTGCCTGCTACTTAACCTACAATTAATTGAAATGTGAAAAATTCAGGCCTAGAAAAACAAAGCCAACATACATACTGAATCTAATCAGTCTGTCTCACCTGTTTTCTAACCAATCCTTTAAATAAACCTAAATGGCCAGCGTAAAACATCAGTTGTTCTAAACGAGTGGACGGATGTCCCCTGTCATGGGCTGTGTAAAATACATGGAGGATCCGGCACTGATTGTTATCTAGAATGACTTCTGCCTGAACTACTATTGGAGAATTGTTGCTGATATACTGCGGTTCTTATACCAGTAAACTGGAATGAAGGTAATTTCAGGCTGCAAAGGAATAAATTGATTTTACTAACTGGTTTTTGGAAAACACTGCCATGAAAAATTATCAATATGTTCATAAAGGCATCTACATGTCTCTTCACAAGGGTTTTACTTAATGGGGGAGGTGGTGAGGTCTGGATATAACTGAACTGTCCATTAGTAGGTAGAACAATATAATGGGAATCTGAGTGCACATTCCGGTTTGAACTCAATCTAGGTAACATGGATTCATCTCTGTGTAATAGGCCTGCTTCTGAAAAACACAATGTAGAGCTCCAAAAGCAGAACGATACTCTCAGAATACCATGTTATGTTTGTAAATAGATAGACAGATAGATATACAGATATCAAAAATCTGAAAACGGTCTGGAAGTGTACATTTCAATAACTTACAATGTCAGTAGTGGGGGATTAATAGCAGATCAAGAAGACTGTATCTGCATGCGAAATGGTTCAATTTTTGAAAAAGTTTTTTAAATGAAAATGGACAAAAAATTGAAAGGGTTACAGTAAGTGTTGAGGAGTGACTTGACAAAAGGAGCACAGAGGTGAGAAAGAATTAAGTAGAGTTCAATAGAACCAGGTATAATTTCTGTACACATGACTCCATGAACAGGAGCAAAGGGGACACTTAAAGAAATCATAGGACTAAGGAGAGATCAGGATTAGGAGGCTTTGTACTAGTCTAGAAATGCTGACCTGAAAACCAACTAAAGTTCTCAACTCCTTCTTCTGAGAAACATTAGCTGTGCCGTGCTTTTCAAAAATGACTTGTCATGACTGATTTATGCCCATGTTAGCAACTCTTCTGAAATTACTTTGAAAGTAGACTCATGTGAGAGTTTCTCTTTAGAGATAATTCAAATTACTTGCATAGGAAGTGGCAGCAGGTCTGGGGATGTTGTAGCTCAGTGGCAGTGACCTTGCCTAGCTTGGGGCTGGCCTGCCATGGACTTTCACCCCAAACACTTGCAAGAAAAGAGAAGGAAGGGAAGGGAGAGAGAAAGTTGGAAGGGAGGAAGGCAAAGTTGGAGGGATGGAGGGAGGTAGAAAAGAAGGAAGAAGAAAAGGAGAAAAACCAGGAAGGGAGGAAGGAAGGTAGGAAATAGGGAGAGCACAAGGGCAGGGAAAGGACTGAGTCACTCAAACAAAAGGCAAGGGACACAAAGACCAATATCGGCCATAAAAGCTGTTTGAACAGTTTAGTCAGCTTTAGAATTTGAGTGACATCAAACTGAATGTTATTATGACTGGATGGAATCTTCCTACTAACCCCACCTTGGCCTGGCCTAAACCAAATCAAGGGGTGGGTGGCATGGAGAGGAATTCTCTCTGGCTGGAGTGGGAGGGACCTAAACCTGTGGCACTTGAGGATGCACCGGGTAGGGAAGCGGACAAGACTGCCCTGATGGGCATTTGAGCACAACAAGGCTCCTGGGAGCCTTTGATCATGGCTCCCACCGCCATACGCCCACCACCCACCATACGCCCAGCCCCTGAAGGGGATCACAGTGGTCTGCTCCGTTGCCTGGTGCAGGTTGGAGTTCCTGACCAAACACCTGAGTGTCCACAGCCTGTGTTGGCCTGCCTGGGCAGGCTGTGGTTGTGGTGGCAAGAGCCAAAGCTGTGTTGGCGTGATGGAGGAGCCAAGGGCTGCCTCTCAGCCATACTAGTGGGTGGTTCTGGAAGAAGCACCCAGGGTTGTGGCAGCATTGTCCGAAGACATGAAGCCAGGCCATCTTCCTTATGGCTTTCCTTGGGAGTTGGTGATGTGTACAGCTCTTGGATTTTCCGCTGTTCTCTCACTTTTCTGGAGAGGTTTTCAGTCGGTTCGTAGCAGGCTTTACGTGGGAAGAGAAAAAAGGCTGGCTCTAAATCTTGCTGGACTTATTGAGGCAAAATGTGGACTTCTTGAAAAAGTGAGCCTTGTTGAAAAAGAACATGAAGGCTTAGAATCACCTTTAAAGGATTGTAGGTTTGACAAGGGTTCAAGGGAAGCACGACAGCTGGAGGCAACCGACGAAAAGCTGCATAGGTCCGAATCCAGCCATGGCGTTGAAGTGCTCTTTCTAGAAGAAGAGCTCAAAGCACAGAAGGCTCAACATGGTCAACAGGATGAAACGATGGCGCACCTATCAAGAAGGATACAGTCCCTCCAAGGTGAATCTGAATCCCTCAGATCACAAATAGCTGAAGCTAAAACAAACTGGAGACTCTTTCAAGTGAATGAGGAAGAACTGAAGCTGGCAATCAAAGAGGTTTTGAATGAAGGATCCCTACTTCCGCAAACGCAGAGACCAACAATACAAGGAGAAGCTGAAGCACAGAGGGAACAAGGAGGTGTCCACTATAAAGCAAAAATCATATTAGAGGACTCTAAAGTAGCTGGAGAACAAGTTCTAAGGGACACAGAAAATCACATGGAGTCTCTGGGTGAATGCTTGCTGAAGATGATGGATAGGTCTTCTCCAAGCCTGGGAGCCCAAAGGGATGGTGGTCACCTGGAACTGGGAAAGACGAGTGAACCCGAAATTGGTGCTCACTTGGAGGATGAGTCCAAAGGAGCTTTGAGGAACCTGGTTTATGGTGATAAGCTAAAGGCCTCCTTAGAAATCTTGGAAGGAGGAAGAATTCAAAAATGTACTTTCTCATCTGAAGTGGAGAAAACCACGGAAGACCTTACAGAACACCTTAAAAGTCTGCAGACTGAACAGGCATCCTTGCAGTCAGAAAATGCACAGCTGCAAAATGAGAATGAGACCCTACAGAAGAACTTTAAAGTCATGATGGAACGCTATCAAGAACATATGATGAAACTGCACAGGAAATTAAGAGTGGAGGAAAACTACCGTGTGGAGCAAGAGGAGAAACTTTCCAAAGTCGAAGAAAAGATGAGCCATACAATAAAAGAGCTGGAGACCTACAGAAAGAGAGCCCAATATCTTGAAGAACAATTGCAGAGTACCATTCATTCCTGTCTGGGGAAGATTATTTCCTCTGAGAAAGAAGCACATGCTAGTGAGTTGGCAGCTCAGATTGCTGAAAGAAACCTCAGTTATTTCAGGAAACAAAATGCACGCAACAGACAAAAATTAACTGAGAAGGAGCTTAGATTTGAACTTGTAGAAAAAGATCCCTATGATGCACTGGATGTTTCCAACTCAGCAATGGGCAGAAAGCCTTCTCCAAATGGGCCCTCACCAATAGGTCACCCTTCATCTGAAAGGAGACCTCCTCATTTGGAAAAGAGTGGTCCACTCACACTCTCACCTTTCACTCCAGTGGGAGGAGGAGGAGGGTCAAGGGGCCCTGGAGAATCCTCTGCACCATGCGACTAGCAGTAAAGGAAGAGAATCCAGCTGTCATAAGTTCACTGATTTTCAGAGAGCACCTTCTCAGACTGGGCCCCTCTCTCCTCCAGGGGAACAGGCCAGCAGGCTGATGATCCCTCCGCCAGGCCAACCATATTCTTCTGATGCACGTCTTCCTCTACAAAGGCAAGATAGGTTTTACTCAAATTGTGGTAGAGCATCGGGACCAGCAGAACACAGAATTCCTAATATGCCTCCTTTGGACTCTGATGTGCCTGATTCACCTCTCCATGCTGAAAACGAAACTTGTCTGGGAACCTGGAGATTATGTTCCACCTGACCCGCCACCCACTCCATTTCCAATGCGAAGTGTCTATGCAGGGAGGGGGTTTTCCTCACAATCTTCCCCCAAGAGCTGGAATTCAGCCCTCTACACCCCCATTCTGAAAGTACAAGTGAGTTCCCTGAAGGGTTCCTTCCACCTGCAAATGAGCCTGTTACTCAACATCCAGAACCAAACAAGAAACCTCATGCTGTTGCTCTCTCTTCAAATGTAATTTGACTTATCTCTCATTTTTAGTTTTTAAGTAACTGCTTTTACTTCAGTAATTGACTATACTTTGGCTCCAATTGAAGCTCAATGAAACAATAATCCTTAAGATACTATTTTGTAAATAAAGATGGTTTACGTAGGAATCTTACGAGTAAATTATTCCTATTTTATGTCATTCCAGAGAACAGCATTTAATCTGATGAAGCCACTCTTACATAAACAAGAATGGGAGTTCTAGGTACTTGTAATCTGGCTGATGGAAATATCTTTTAAACTCCCAACAAAGAAGTGTATTTAGTATGACTGTAGCAAATGTAAAGTGACTTTAGGCTTAATGAAAAAGTGTCACTGATTTAGAGACTGGTTGGGCATTTCAGCTAGTTTTTCCATATCAGAATAACTAGAGCATGGGAGGACTAAAGGAGAGCACACAACTAAACATGTCAGGGAAACAGGAGATCTCAACTACAAAGAAAAATGAAGACCTCTTTTTTATATTGGTTGCTTAAAACCTTACATAGCTCTTGAGATACCATATTTCCTACATTAGACTCAAGTGAGTTATGAACTCCCATTTTGACCCCATATTCAGATTGCACAATCACATTGTTTACACATCCACGTTTTTACAAAATGCCATATTAGTAACTGTTGTATTCTACTACCTTTTCTGGCCTCTACTATATCCCCTCTCCTGCCCTCCCATCTTCTCTCTCTATCCCGTCTGCTGTAATTGAACGTTTGGGAATTGGAAACCACACTTTAAACTCACTCTCCTCCCCTTTTTCCCTTCTGTCAAATTACTCATCATCTTCTTCTATTTCTCCTCCTCCTCCTCCTCTTCCTCCTCCTCCTGATACCTTTAATTCATTCATCATACACTCATGCATTGGTTCATTCATTCCTTTCACACATGGTGTTGGGGATCCAACTCAGGACCTTTGAAAGTGTGAAGCCAGCACTCTAGTGCTGAGCCAAAACCCCAGCACCTGTCTTTTGGATTTTATGACTGTTTATATGAAATTCAGAATCGCATTCTGCTATGGTTCACTGATATGTGGATTGACCTAGTCCTTGTTTTCTGAAAGACTTTTTGAAAATATACATGAATTATTAGGAGATTGAAATGAAGAAACAAAGAGGAAATTCCCCAATTTCTTATTCTTAGATTCCATACTCTGACTCTGCCTACCTACTGTAAAAACTTTTAAACTCTTACTCCCCATTTCTATATCATTGCCAACAAGTGAACATTCACTGCCCTACAACAAACCAGAGAACTCACATTGAACAATGTTTCCCCAGTAGAGACCAAGACACAATACTTATTAAAAAAATACCCTAGTTATGAATTAGTAGGTAAAGCTTTATTTGAGTGTTAAATGTGCTCTAATTATGTGTTTGTGTGTTTGTTGGTGTGTGTGGTGTGTGGGCGTGTGTGCTTGTGTGTAAAACAAGCACTGAGGTGTAAAATAAATGCAGGATTGCAACGGCCTTCTTAAAAATAAGAAGCAACTTTATCACATTTGAAGCCCAGTGAAGAATCTGCCTGCTACTTAACCTACAATTAATTGAAATGTGAAAAATTCAGGCCTAGAAAAACATTTTCATTGTTTACACATCCACGTTTTTACAAAATGCCATATTAGTAACTGTTGTATTCTGCTACCTTTTCTGGCCTCTACTATACCCCCTCTCCTGCCCTCCCATCTTCTCTCTCTATCCCGTCTGCTGTAATTCAACGTTTGGGAATTGGAAACCACACTTTAAACTCACTCTCCTCCCCTTTTTCCCTTCTGTCAAATTACTCACCATCTTCTTCTATTTCTCCTTTTCCTCCTCCTTTTCCTCCTCCTCCTGATACCTTTAATTCATTCATCATACTCTCATGCATTGGTTCATTCATTCCTTTCACACATGGTGTTGGGGATCCAACTCAGGACCTTTGAAAGTGTGAAGCCAGCACTCTAGTGCTGAGCCAAATCCCCAGCACCTGTCTTTTGGATTTTATGACTGTTTATATGAAATTCAGAATCGCATTCTGCTATGGTTCACTGATATGTGGATTGACCTAGTCCTTGTTTTCTGGGAGACTTTTGGAAAATATACATGAATTATTAGGAGATTGAAATGAAGAAACAAAGAGGAAATTCCCCAATTTCTTATTCTTAGATTCCATACTCTGACTCTGCCTACCTACTGTAAAAACTTTTAAACTCTTACTCCCCATTTCTATATCATTGCCAACAAGTGAACATTCACTGCCCTGCAACAAACCAGAGAACTCACATTGAACAATGTTTCCCCAGTAGAGACCAAGACACAATACTTATTAAAAAAATACCCTAGTTATGAATTAGTAGGTAAAGCTTTATTTGAGTGTTAAATGTGCTCTAATTATGTGTTTGTGTGTTTGTTGGTGTGTGTGGTGTGTGGGCGTGTGTGCTTGTGTGTAAAACAAGCACTGAGGTGTAAAATAAATGCAGGATTGCAACGGCCTTCTTAAAAATAAGAAGCAACTTTATCACATTTGAAGCCCAGTGAAGAATCTGCCTGCTACTTAACCTACAATTAATTGAAATGTGAAAAATTCAGGCCTAGAAAAACAAAGCCAACATACATACTGAATCTAATCAGTCTGTCTCACCTGTTTTCTAACCAATCCTTTAAATAAACCTAAATGGCCAGCGTAAAACATCAGTTGTTCTAAACGAGTGGACGGATGTCCCCTGTCATGGGCTGTGTAAAATACATGGAGGATCCGGCACTGATTGTTATCTAGAATGACTTCTGCCTGAACTACTATTGGAGAATTGTTGCTGATATACTGCGGTTCTTATACCAGTAAACTGGAATGAAGGTAATTTCAGGCTGCAAAGGAATAAATTGATTTTACTAACTGGTTTTTGGAAAACACTGCCATGAAAAATTATCAATATGTTCATAAAGGCATCTACATGTCTCTTCACAAGGGTTTTACTTAATGGGGGAGGTGGTGAGGTCTGGATATAACTGAACTGTCCATTAGTAGGTAGAACAATATAATGGGAATCTGAGTGCACATTCCGGTTTGAACTCAATCTAGGTAACATGGATTCATCTCTGTGTAATAGGCCTGCTTCTGAAAAACACAATGTAGAGCTCCAAAAGCAGAACGATACTCTCAGAATACCATGTTATGTTTGTAAATAGATAGACAGATAGATATACAGATATCAAAAATCTGAAAACGGTCTGGAAGTGTACATTTCAATAACTTACAATGTCAGTAGTGGGGGATTAATAGCAGATCAAGAAGACTGTATCTGCATGCGAAATGGTTCAATTTTTTAAAGAGTTTTTTAAATGAAAATGGACAAAAAATTGAAAGGGTTACAGTAAGTGTTGAGGAGTGACTTGACAAAAGGAGCACAGAGGTGAGAAAGAATTAAGTAGAGTTCAATAGAACCAGGTATAATTTCTGTACACATGACTCCATGAACAGGAGCAAAGGGGACACTTAAAGAAATCATAGGACTAAGGAGAGATCAGGATTAGGAGGGTTTGTACTAGTCTAGAAATGCTGACCTGAAAACCAACTAAAGTTCTCAACTCCTTCTTCTGAGGAACATTAGCTGTGCCGTGCTTTTCAAAAATGACTTGTCATGACTGATTTATGCCCATGTTAGCAACTCTTCTGAAATTACTTTGAAAGTAGACTCATGTGAGAGTTTCTCTTTAGAGATAATTCAAATTACTTGCATAGGAAGTGGCAGCAGGTCTGGGGATGTTGTAGCTCAGTGGCAGTGACCTTGCCTAGCTTGGGGCTGGCCTGCCATGGACTTTCACCCCAAACACTTGCAAGAAAAGAGAAGGAAGGGAAGGGAGAGAGAAAGTTGGAAGGGAGGAAGGCAAAGTTGGAGGGATGGAGGGAGGTAGAAAAGAAGGAAGAAGAAAAGGAGAAAAACCAGGAAGGGAGGAAGGAAGGTAGGAAATAGGGAGAGCACAAGGGCAGGGAAAGGACTGAGTCACTCAAACAAAAGGCAAGGGACACAAAGACCAATATCGGCCATAAAAGCTGTTTGAACAGTTTAGTCAGCTTTAGAATTTGAGTGACATCAAACTGAATGTTATTATGACTGGATGGAATCTTCCTACTAACCCCGCCTTGGCCTGGCCTAAACCAAATCAAGGGGTGGGTGGCATGGAGAGGAATTCTCTCTGGCTGGAGTGGGAGGGACCTAAACCTGTGGCACTTGAGGATGCACCGTGTAGGGAAGCGGACAAGACTGCCCTGATGGGCATTTGAGCACAACAAGGCTCCTGGGAGCCTTTGATCATGGCTCCCACCGCCATACGCCCACCACCCACCATACGCCCAGCCCCTGAAGGGGATCACAGTGGTCTGCTCCGTTGCCTGGTGCAGGTTGGAGTTCCTGACCAAACACCTGAGTGTCCACAGCCTGTGTTGGCCTGCCTGGGCAGGCTGTGGTTGTGGTGGCAAGAGCCAAAGCTGTGTTGGCGTGATGGAGGAGCCAAGGGCTGCCTCTCAGCCATACTAGTGGGTGGTTCTGGAAGAAGCACCCAGGGTTGTGGCAGCATTGTCCGAAGACATGAAGCCAGGCCATCTTCCTTATGGCTTTCCTTGGGAGTTGGTGATGTGTACAGCTCTTGGATTTTCCGCTGTTCTCTCACTTTTCTGGAGAGGTTTTCAGTCGGTTCGTAGCAGGCTTTACGTGGGAAGAGAAAAAAGGCTGGCTCTAAATCTTGCTGGACTTATTGAGGCAAAATGTGGACTTCTTGAAAAAGTGAGCCTTGTTGAAAAAGAACATGAAGGCTTAGAATCACCTTTAAAGGATTGCAGGTTTGAGAAGGGTTCAAGGGAAGCACGACAGCTGGAGGCAACCGACGAAAAGCTGCATAGGTCCGAATCCAGCCATGGCGTTGAAGTGCTCTTTCTAGAAGAAGAGCTCAAAGCACAGAAGGCTCAACATGGTCAAGAGGATGAAACGATGGCGCACCTATCAAGAAGGATACAGTCCCTCCAAGGTGAATCTGAATCCCTCAGATCACAAATAGCTGAAGCTAAAACAAACTGGAGACTCTTTCAAGTGAATGAGGAAGAACTGAAGCTGGCAATCAAAGAGGTTTTGAATGAAGGATCCCTACTTCCGCAAACGCAGAGACCAACAATACAAGGAGAAGCTGAAGCACAGAGGGAACAAGGAGGTGTCCAATATAAAGCAAAAATCATATTAGAGGACTCTAAAGTAGCTGGAGAACAAGTTCTAAGGGACACAGAAAATCACATGGAGT
Organism: Callospermophilus lateralis; assembly: GCF_048772815.1. Classification (NCBI taxonomy): domain Eukaryota; kingdom Metazoa; phylum Chordata; class Mammalia; order Rodentia; family Sciuridae; genus Callospermophilus; species Callospermophilus lateralis. The sequence continues at coordinate 231,102 of NW_027513032.1, forward strand.
CTCTGGGTGAATGCTTGCTGAAGATGATGGATAGGTCTTCTCCAAGCCTGGGAGCCCAAAGGGATGGTGGTCACCTGGAACTGGGAAAGACGAGTGAACCCGAAATTGGAGCTCACTTGGAGGATGAGTCCAAAGGAGCTTTGAGGAACCTGGTTTATGGTGATAAGCTAAAGGCATCCTTAGAAATCTTGGAAGGAGGAAGAATTCAAAAATGTACTTTCTCATCTGAAGTGGAGAAAACCACGGAAGACCTTACAGAACACCTTAAAAGTCTGCAGACTGAACAGGCATCCTTGCAGTCAGAAAATGCACAGCTGCAAAGTGAGAATGAGACCCTACAGAAGAACTTTAAAGTCATGATGGAACGCTATCAAGAAAATATGATGAAACTGCACAGGAAATTAAGAGTGGAGGAAAACTACTATGTGGAGCAAGAGGAGAAACTTTCCAAAGTCGAAGAAAAGATGAGCCATACAATAAAAGTGCTGGAGACCTACAGAAAGAGAGCCCAATATCTTGAAGAACAATTGCAGAGAACCATTCATTCCTGTCTGGGGAAGATTATTTCCTCTGAGAAAGAAGCACATGCTAGTGAGTTGGCAGCTCGGATTGCTGAAAGAAACCTCAGTTATTTCAGGAAACAAAATGCACGCAACAGACAAAAATTAACTGAGAAGGAGCTTAGATTTGAACTTGTAGAAAAAGATCCCTATGATGCACTGGATGTTTCCAACTCAGCAATGGGCAGAAAGCCTTCTCCAAATGGGCCCTCACCAATAGGTCACCCTTCATCTGAAAGGAGACCTCCTCATTTGGAAAAGAGTGGTCCACTCACACTCTCACCTTTCACTCCAGTGGGAGGAGGAGGAGGGTCAAGGGGCCCTGGAGAATCCTCTGCACCATGCGACTAGCAGTAAAGGAAGAGAATCCAGCTGTCATAAGTTCACTGATTTTCAGAGAGCACCTTCTCAGACTGGGCCCCTCTCTCCTCCAGGGGAACAGGCCAGCAGGCTGATGATCCCTCCGCCAGGCCAACCATATTCTTCTGATGCACGTCTTCCTCTACAAAGGCAAGATAGGTTTTACTCAAATTGTGGTAGAGCATCGGGACCAGCAGAACACAGAATTCCTAATATGCCTCCTTTGGACTCTGATGTGCCTGATTCACCTCTCCATGCTGAAAACCAAGCAACTGGCTCTGGCTCTGTGTTGGCACCTTTCCCTCCAGTCAGAGGTGCCTTGCTTCCAGTTGACCCAAGGAGTCAGTTCATGAGAAGAGGACCTTTTTTTTCCTCCACCTCTCCCAGGAAACTTGTCTGGGAACCTGGAGATTATGTTCCACCTGACCCGCCACCCACTCCATTTCCAATGCGAAGTGTCTATGCAGGGAGGGGGTTTTCCTCACAATCTTCCCCCAAGAGCTGGAATTCAGCCCTCTACACCCCCATTCTGAAAGTACAAGTGAGTTCCCTGAAGGGTTCCTTCCACCTGCAAATGAGCCTGTTACTCAACATCCAGAACCAAACAAGAAACCTCATGCTGTTGCTCTCTCTTCAAATGTAATTTGACTTATCTCTCATTTTTAGTTTTTAAGTAACTGCTTTTACTTCAGTAATTGACTATACTTTGGCTCCAATTGAAGCTCAATGAAACAATAATCCTTAAGATACTATTTTGTAAATAAAGATGGTTTACGTAGGAATCTTACGAGTAAATTATTCCTATTTTATGTCATTCCAGAGAACAGCATTTAATCTGATGAAGCCACTCTTACATAAACAAGAATGGGAGTTCTAGGTACTTGTAATCTGGCTGATGGAAATATCTTTTAAACTCCCAACAAAGAAGTGTATTTAGTATGACTGTAGCAAATGTAAAGTGACTTTAGGCTTAATGAAAAAGTGTCACTGATTTAGAGACTGGTTGGGCATTTCAGCTAGTTTTTCCATATCAGAATAACTAGAGCATGGGAGGACTAAAGGAGAGCACACAACTAAACATGTCAGGGAAACAGGAGATCTCAACTACAAAGAAAAATGAAGACCTCTTTTTTATATTGGTTGCTTAAAACCTTACATAGCTCTTGAGATACCATATTTCCTACATTAGACTCAAGTGAGTTATGAACTCCCATTTTGACCCCATATTCAGATTGCACAATCACATTGTTTACACATCCACGTTTTTACAAAATGCCATATTAGTAACTGTTGTATTCTACTACCTTTTCTGGCCTCTACTATATCCCCTCTCCTGCCCTCCCATCTTCTCTCTCTATCCCGTCTGCTGTAATTGAACGTTTGGGAATTGGAAACCACACTTTAAACTCACTCTCCTCCCCTTTTTCCCTTCTGTCAAATTACTCATCATCTTCTTCTATTTCTCCTCCTCCTCCTCCTCTTCCTCCTCCTCCTGATACCTTTAATTCATTCATCATACACTCATGCATTGGTTCATTCATTCCTTTCACACATGGTGTTGGGGATCCAACTCAGGACCTTTGAAAGTGTGAAGCCAGCACTCTAGTGCTGAGCCAAATCCCCAGCACCTGTCTTTTGGATTTTATGACTGTTTATATGAAATTCAGAATCGCATTCTACTATGGTTCACTGATATGTCAATTGACCTAGTCCTTGTTTTCTGGGAGACTTTTGGAAAATATACATTAATTATTAGGAGATTGAAATGAAGAAACAAAGAGGAAATTCCCCAATTTCTTATTCTTAGATTCCATACTCTGACTCTGCCTACCTACTGTAAAAACTTTTAAACTCTTACTCCCCATTTCTATATCATTGCCAACAAGTGAACATTCACTGCCCTGCAACAAACCAGAGAACTCACATTGAACAATGTTTCCCCAGTAGAGACCAAGACACAATACTTATTAAAAAAATACCCTAGTTATGAATTAGTAGGTAAAGCTTTATTTGAGTGTTAAATGTGCTCTAATTATGTGTTTGTGTGTTTGTTGGTGTGTGTGGTGTGTGGGCGTGTGTGCTTGTGTGTAAAACAAGCACTGAGGTGTAAAATAAATGCAGGATTGCAACGGCCTTCTTAAAAATAAGAAGCAACTTTATGACATTTGAAGCCCAGTGAAGAATCTGCCTGCTACTTAACCTACAATTAATTGAAATGTGAAAAATTCAGGCCTAGAAAAACAAAGCCAACATACATACTGAATCTAATCAGTCTGTCTCACCTGTTTTCTAACCAATCCTTTAAATAAACCTAAATGGCCAGCGTAAAACATCAGTTGTTCTAAACGAGTGGACGGATGTCCCCTGTCATGGGCTGTGTAAAATACATGGAGGATCCGGCACTGATTGTTATCTAGAATGACTTCTGCCTGAACTACTATTGGAGAATTGTTGCTGATATACTGCGGTTCTTATACCAGTAAACTGGAATGAAGGTAATTTCAGGCTGCAAAGGAATAAATTGATTTTACTAACTGGTTTTTGGAAAACACTGCCATGAAAAATTATCAATATGTTCATAAAGGCATCTACATGTCTCTTCACAAGGGTTTTACTTAATGGGGGAGGTGGTGAGGTCTGGATATAACTGAACTGTCCATTAGTAGGTAGAACAATATAATGGGAATCTGAGTGCACATTCCGGTTTGAACTCAATCTAGGTAACATGGATTCATCTCTGCGTAATAGGCCTGCTTCTGAAAAACACAATGTAGAGCTCCAAAAGCAGAACGATACTCTCAGAATACCATGTTATGTTTGTAAATAGATAGACAGATAGATATACAGATATCAAAAATCTGAAAACGGTCTGGAAGTGTACATTTCAATAACTTACAATGTCAGTAGTGGGGGATTAATAGCAGATCAAGAAGACTGTATCTGCATGCGAAATGGTTCAATTTTTGAAAGAGTTTTTTAAATGAAAATGGACAAAAAATTGAAAGGGTTACAGTAAGTGTTGAGGAGTGACTTGACAAAAGGAGCACAGAGGTGAGAAAGAATTAAGTAGAGTTCAATAGAACCAGGTATAATTTCTGTACACATGACTCCATGAACAGGAGCAAAGGGGACACTTAAAGAAATCATAGGACTAAGGAGAGATCAGGATTAGGAGGCTTTGTACTAGTCTAGAAATGCTGACCTGAAAACCAACTAAAGTTCTCAACTCCTTCTTCTGAGGAACATTAGCTGTGCCGTGCTTTTCAAAAATGACTTGTCATGACTGATTTATGCCCATGTTAGCAACTCTTCTGAAATTACTTTGAAAGTAGACTCATGTGAGAGTTTCTCTTTAGAGATAATTCAAATTACTTGCATAGGAAGTGGCAGCAGGTCTGGGGATGTTGTAGCTCAGTGGCAGTGACCTTGCCTAGCTTGGGGCTGGCCTGCCATGGACTTTCACCCCAAACACTTGCAAGAAAAGAGAAGGAAGGGAAGGGAGAGAGAAAGTTGGAAGGGAGGAAGGCAAAGTTGGAGGGATGGAGGGAGGTAGAAAAGAAGGAAGAAGAAAAGGAGAAAAACCAGGAAGGGAGGAAGGAAGGTAGGAAATAGGGAGAGCACAAGGGCAGGGAAAGGACTGAGTCACTCAAACAAAAGGCAAGGGACACAAAGACCAATATCGGCCATAAAAGCTGTTTGAACAGTTTAGTCAGCTTTAGAATTTGAGTGACATCAAACTGAATGTTATTATGACTGGATGGAATCTTCCTACTAACCCCACCTTGGCCTGGCCTAAACCAAATCAAGGGGTGGGTGGCATGGAGAGGAATTCTCTCTGGCTGGAGTGGGAGGGACCTAAACCTGTGGCACTTGAGGATGCACCGGGTAGGGAAGCGGACAAGACTGCCCTGATGGGCATTTGAGCACAACAAGGCTCCTGGGAGCCTTTGATCATGGCTCCCACCGCCATACGCCCACCACCCACCATACGCCCAGCCCCTGAAGGGGATCACAGTGGTCTGCTCCGTTGCCTGGTGCAGGTTGGAGTTCCTGACCAAACACCTGAGTGTCCACAGCCTTTGTTGGCCTGCCTGGGCAGGCTGTGGTTGTGGTGGCAAGAGCCAAAGCTGTGTTGGCGTGATGGAGGAGCCAAGGGCTGCCTCTCAGCCATACTAGTGGGTGGTTCTGGAAGAAGCACCCAGGGTTGTGGCAGCATTGTCCGAAGACATGAAGCCAGGCCATCTTCCTTATGGCTTTCCTTGGGAGTTGGTGATGTGTACAGCTCTTGGATTTTCCGCTGTTCTCTCACTTTTCTGGAGAGGTTTTCAGTCGGTTCGTAGCAGGCTTTACGTGGGAAGAGAAAAAAGGCTGGCTCTAAATCTTGCTGGACTTATTGAGGCAAAATGTGGACTTCTTGAAAAAGTGAGCCTTGTTGAAAAAGAACATGAAGGCTTAGAATCACCTTTAAAGGATTGCAGGTTTGACAAGGGTTCAAGGGAAGCACGACAGCTGGAGGCAACCGACGAAAAGCTGCATAGGTCCGAATCCAGCCATGGCGTTGAAGTGCTCTTTCTAGAAGAAGAGCTCAAAGCACAGAAGGCTCAACATGGTCAAGAGGATGAAACGATGGCGCACCTATCAAGAAGGATACAGTCCCTCCAAGGTGAATCTGAATCCCTCAGATCACAAATAGCTGAAGCTAAAACAAACTGGAGACTCTTTCAAGTGAATGAGGAAGAACTGAAGCTGGCAATCAAAGAGGTTTTGAATGAAGGATCCCTACTTCTGCAAACGCAGAGACCAACAATACAAGGAGAAGCTGAAGCACAGAGGGAACAAGGAGGTGTCCAATATAAAGCAAAAATCATATTAGAGGACTCTAAAGTAGCTGGAGAACAAGTTCTAAGGGACACAGAAAATCACATGGAGTCTCTGGGTGAATGCTTGCTGAAGATGATGGATAGGTCTTCTCCAAGCCTGGGAGCCCAAAGGGATGGTGGTCACCTGGAACTGGGAAAGACGAGTGAACCCGAAATTGGAGCTCACTTGGAGGATGAGTCCAAAGGAGCTTTGAGGAACCTGGTTTATGGTGATAAGCTAAAGGCCTCCTTAGAAATCTTGGAAGGAGGAAGAATTCAAAAATGTACTTTCTCATCTGAAGTGGAGAAAACCACGGAAGACCTTACAGAACACCTTAAAAGTCTGCAGACTGAACAGGCATCCTTGCAGTCAGAAAATGCACAGCTGCAAAGTGAGAATGAGACCCTACAGAAGAACTTTAAAGTCATGATGGAACGCTATCAAGAAAATATGATGAAACTGCACAGGAAATTAAGAGTGGAGGAAAACTACCGTGTGGAGCAAGAGGAGAAACTTTCCAAAGTCGAAGAAAAGATGAGCCATACAATAAAAGTGCTGGAGACCTACAGAAAGAGAGCCCAATATCTTGAAGAACAATTGCAGAGAACCATTCATTCCTGTCTGGGGAAGATTATTTCCTCTGAGAAAGAAGCACATGCTAGTGAGTTGGCAGCTCGGATTGCTGAAAGAAACCTCAGTTATTTCAGGAAACAAAATGCACGCAACAGACAAAAATTAACTGAGAAGGAGCTTAGATTTGAACTTGTAGAAAAAGATCCCTATGATGCACTGGATGTTTCCAACTCAGCAATGGGCAGAAAGCCTTCTCCAAATGGGCCCTCACCAATAGGTCACCCTTCATCTGAAAGGAGACCTCCTCATTTGGAAAAGAGTGGTCCACTCACACTCTCACCTTTCACTCCAGTGGGAGGAGGAGGAGGGTCAAGGGGCCCTGGAGAATCCTCTGCACCATGCGACTAGCAGTAAAGGAAGAGAATCCAGCTGTCATAAGTTCACTGATTTTCAGAGAGCACCTTCTCAGACTGGGCCCCTCTCTCCTCCAGGGGAACAGGCCAGCAGGCTGATGATCCCTCCGCCAGGCCAACCATATTCTTCTGATGCACGTCTTCCTCTACAAAGGCAAGATAGGTTTTACTCAAATTGTGGTAGAGCATCGGGACCAGCAGAACACAGAATTCCTAATATGCCTCCTTTGGACTCTGATGTGCCTGATTCACCTCTCCATGCTGAAAACCAAGCAACTGGCTCTGGCTCTGTGTTGGCACCTTTCCCTCCAGTCAGAGGTGCCTTGCTTCCAGTTGACCCAAGGAGTCAGTTCATGAGAAGAGGACCTTTTTTTTCCTCCACCTCTCCCAGGAAACTTGTCTGGGAACCTGGAGATTATGTTCCACCTGACCCGCCACCCACTCCATTTCCAATGCGAAGTGTCTATGCAGGGAGGGGGTTTTCCTCACAATCTTCCCCCAAGAGCTGGAATTCAGCCCTCTACACCCCCATTCTGAAAGTACAAGTGAGTTCCCTGAAGGGTTCCTTCCACTTGCAAATGAGCCTGTTACTCAACATCCAGAACCAAACAAGAAACCTCATGCTGTTGCTCTCTCTTCAAATGTAATTTGACTTATCTCTCATTTTTAGTTTTTGAGTAACTGCTTTTACTTCAGTAATTGACTATACTTTGGCTCCAATTGAAGCTCAATGAAACAATAATCCTTAAGATACTATTTTGTAAATAAAGATGGTTTACGTAGGAGTCTTACGAGTAAATTATTCCTATTTTATGTCATTCCAGAGAACAGCATTTAATCTGATGAAGCCACTCTTACATAAACAAGAATGGGAGTTCTAGGTACTTGTAATCTAGCTGATGGAAATATATTTTAAACTCCCAACAAACAAGTGTATTTAGTATGACTGTAGCAAATGTAAAGTGACTTTAGGCTTAATGAAAAAGTGTCACTGATTTAGAGACTGGTTGGGCATTTCAGCTAGTTTTTCCATATCAGAATAACTAGAGCATGGGAGGACTAAAGGAGAGAACACAACTAAACATGTCACGGAAACAGGAGATCTCAACTACAAAGAAAAATGAAGACCTCTTTTTTATATTGGTTGCTTAAAACCTTACATAGCTCTTGAGATACCATATTTCCTACATTAGACTCAAGTGAGTTATGAACTCCCATTTTGACCCCATATTCAGATTGCACAATCACATTGTTTACACATCCACGTTTTTACAAAATGCCATATTAGTAACTGTTGTATTCTGCTACCTTTTCTGGCCTCTACTATATCCCCTCTCCTGCCCTCCCATCTTCTCTCTCTATCCCGTCTGCTGTAATTGAACGTTTGAGAATTGGAAACCACACTTTAAACTCACTCTCCTCCCCTTTTTCCCTTCTGTCAAATTACTCATCATCTTCTTCTATTTGTCCTCCTCCTCCTCCTCTTCCTCCTCCTCCTGATACCTTTAATTCATTCATCATACACTCATGCATTGGTTCATTCATTCCTTTCACACATGGTGTTGGGGATCCAACTCAGGACCTTTGAAAGTGTGAAGCCAGCACTCTAGTGCTGAGCCAAAACCCCAGCACCTGTCTTTTGGATTTTATGACTGTTTATATGAAATTCAGAATCGCATTCTGCTATGGTTCACTGATATGTGGATTGACCTAGTCCTTGTTTTCTGAGAGACTTTTGGAAAATATACATGAATTATTAGGAGATTGAAATGAAGAAACAAAGAGGAAATTCCCCAATTTCTTATTCTTAGATTCCATACTCTGACTCTGCCTACCTACTGTAAAAACTTTTAAACTCTTACTCCCCATTTCTATATCATTGCCAACAAGTGAACATTCACTGCCCTGCAACAAACCACAGAACTCACATTGAACAATGTTTCCCCAGTAGAGACCAAGACACAATACTTATTAAAAAAATACCCTAGTTATGAATTAGTAGGTAAAGCTTTATTTGAGTGTTAAATGTGCTCTAATTATGTGTTTGTGTGTTTGTTGGTGTGTGTGGTGTGTGGGCGTGTGTGCTTGTGTGTAAAACAAGCACTGAGGTGTAAAATAAATGCAGGATTGCAACGGCCTTCTTAAAAATAAGAAGCAACTTTATCACATTTGAAGCCCAGTGAAGAATCTGCCTGCTACTTAACCTACAATTAATTGAAATGTGAAAAATTCAGGCCTAGAAAAACAAAGCCAACATACATACTGAATCTAATCAGTCTGTCTCACCTGTTTTCTAACCAATCCTTTAAATAAACCTAAATGGCCAGCGTAAAACATCAGTTGTTCTAAACGAGTGGACGGATGTCCCCTGTCATGGGCTGTGTAAAATACATGGAGGATCCGGCACTGATTGTTATCTAGAATGACTTCTGCCTGAACTACTATTGGAGAATTGTTGCTGATATACTGCGGTTCTTATACCAGTAAACTGGAATGAAGGTAATTTCAGGCTGCAAAGGAATAAATTGATTTTACTAACTGGTTTTTGGAAAACACTGCCATGAAAAATTATCAATATGTTCATAAAGGCATCTACATGTCTCTTCACAAGGGTTTTACTTAATGGGGGAGGTGGTGAGGTCTGGATATAACTGAACTGTCCATTAGTAGGTAGAACAATATAATGGGAATCTGAGTGCACATTCCGGTTTGAACTCAATCTAGGTAACATGGATTCATCTCTGTGTAATAGGCCTGCTTCTGAAAAACACAATGTAGAGCTCCAAAAGCAGAACGATACTCTCAGAATACCATGTTATGTTTGTAAATAGATAGACAGATAGATATACAGAAATCAAAAATCTGAAAACGGTCTGGAAGTGTACATTTCAATAACTTACAATGTCAGTAGTGGGGGATTAATAGCAGATCAAGAAGACTGTATCTGCATGCGAAATGGTTCAATTTTTGAAAGAGTTTTTTAAATGAAAATGGACAAAAAATTGAAAGGGTTACAGTAAGTGTTGAGGAGTGACTTGACAAAAGGAGCACAGAGGTGAGAAAGAATTAAGTAGAGTTCAATAGAACCAGGTATAATTTCTGTACACATGACTCCATGAACAGGAGCAAAGGGGACACTTAAAGAAATCATAGGACTAAGGAGAGATCAGGATTAGGAGGCTTTGTACTAGTCTAGAAATGCTGACCTGAAAACCAACTAAAGTTCTCAACTCCTTCTTCTGAGGAACATTAGCTGTGCCGTGCTTTTCAAAAATGACTTGTCATGACTGATTTATGCCCATGTTAGCAACTCTTCTGAAATTACTTTGAAAGTAGACTCATGTGAGAGTTTCTCTTTAGAGATAATTCAAATTACTTGCATAGGAAGTGGCAGCAGGTCTGGGGATGTTGTAGCTCAGTGGCAGTGACCTTGCCTAGCTTGGGGCTGGCCTGCCATGGACTTTCACCCCAAACACTTGCAAGAAAAGAGAAGGAAGGGAAGGGAGAGAGAAAGTTGGAAGGGAGGAAGGCAAAGTTGGAGGGATGGAGGGAGGTAGAAAAGAAGGAAGAAGAAAGGAGAAAAACCAGGAAGGGAGGAAGGAAGGTAGGAAATAGGGAGAGCACAAGGGCAGGGAAAGGACTGAGTCACTCAAACAAAAGGCAAGGGACACAAAGACCAATATCGGCCATAAAAGCTGTTTGAACAGTTTAGTCAGCTTTAGAATTTGAGTGACATCAAACTGAATGTTATTATGACTGGATGGAATCTTCCTACTAACCCCACCTTGGCCTGGCCTAAACCAAATCAAGGGGTGGGTGGCATGGAGAGGAATTCTCTCTGGCTGGAGTGGGAGGGACCTAAACCTGTGGCACTTGAGGATGCACCGGGTAGGGAAGCGGACAAGACTGCCCTGATGGGCATTTGAGCACAACAAGGCTCCTGGGAGCCTTTGATCATGGCTCCCACCGCCATACGCCCACCACCCACCATACGCCCAGCCCCTGAAGGGGATCACAGTGGTCTGCTCCGTTGCCTGGTGCAGGTTGGAGTTCCTGACCAAACACCTGAGTGTCCACAGCCTGTGTTGGCCTGCCTGGGCAGGCTGTGGTTGTGGTGGCAAGAGCCAAAGCTGTGTTGGCGTGATGGAGGAGCCAAGGGCTGCCTCTCAGCCATACTAGTGGGTGGTTCTGGAAGAAGCACCCAGGGTTGTGGCAGCATTGTCCGAAGACATGAAGCCAGGCCATCTTCCTTATGGCTTTCCTTGGGAGTTGGTGATGTGTACAGCTCTTGGATTTTCCGCTGTTCTCTCACTTTTCTGGAGAGGTTTTCAGTCGGTTCGTAGCAGGCTTTACGTGGGAAGAGAAAAAAGGCTGGCTCTAAATCTTGCTGGACTTATTGAGGCAAAATGTGGACTTCTTGAAAAAGTGAGCCTTGTTGAAAAAGAACATGAAGGCTTAGAATCACCTTTAAAGGATTGCAGGTTTGACAAGGGTTCAAGGGAAGCACGACAGCTGGAGGCAACCGACGAAAAGCTGCATAGGTCCGAATCCAGCCATGGCGTTGAAGTGCTCTTTCTAGAAGAAGAGCTCAAAGCACAGAAGGCTCAACATGGTCAACAGGATGAAACGATGGCGCACCTATCAAGAAGGATACAGTCCCTCCAAGGTGAATCTGAATCCCTCAGATCACAAATAGCTGAAGCTAAAACAAACTGGAGACTCTTTCAAGTGAATGAGGAAGAACTGAAGCTGGCAATCAAAGAGGTTTTGAATGAAGGATCCCTACTTCCGCAAACGCAGAGACCAACAATACAAGGAGAAGCTGAAGCACAGAGGGAACAAGGAGGTGTCCACTATAAAGCAAAAATCATATTAGAGGACTCTAAAGTAGCTGGAGAACAAGTTCTAAGGGACACAGAAAATCACATGGAGTCTCTGGGTGAATGCTTGCTGAAGATGATGGATAGGTCTTCTCCAAGCCTGGGAGCCCAAAGGGATGGTGGTCACCTGGAACTGGGAAAGACGAGTGAACCCGAAATTGGTGCTCACTTGGAGGATGAGTCCAAAGGAGCTTTGAGGAACCTGGTTTATGGTGATAAGCTAAAGGCCTCCTTAGAAATCTTGGAAGGAGGAAGAATTCAAAAATGTACTTTCTCATCTGAAGTGGAGAAAACCACGGAAGACCTTACAGAACACCTTAAAAGTCTGCAGACTGAACAGGCATCCTTGCAGTCAGAAAATGCACAGCTGCAAAATGAGAATGAGACCCTACAGAAGAACTTTAAAGTCATGATGGAACGCTATCAAGAACATATGATGAAACTGCACAGGAAATTTAGAGTGGAGGAAAACTACCGTGTGGAGCAAGAGGAGAAACTTTCCAAAGTCGAAGAAAAGATGAGCCATACAATAAAAGAGCTGGAGACCTACAGAAAGAGAGCCCAATATCTTGAAGAACAATTGCAGAGTACCATTCATTCCTGTCTGGGGAAGATTATTTCCTCTGAGAAAGAAGCACATGCTAGTGAGTTGGCAGCTCAGATTGCTGAAAGAAACCTCAGTTATTTCAGGAAACAAAATGCACGCAACAGACAAAAATTAACTGAGAAGGAGCTTAGATTTGAACTTGTAGAAAAAGATCCCTATGATGCACTGGATGTTTCCAACTCAGCAATGGGCAGAAAGCCTTCTCCAAATGGGCCCTCACCAATAGGTCACCCTTCATCTGAAAGGAGACCTCCTCATTTGGAAAAGAGTGGTCCACTCACACTCTCACCTTTCACTCCAGTGGGAGGAGGAGGAGGGTCAAGGGGCCCTGGAGAATCCTCTGCACCATGCGACTAGCAGTAAAGGAAGAGAATCCAGCTGTCATAAGTTCACTGATTTTCAGAGAGCACCTTCTCAGACTGGGCCCCTCTCTCCTCCAGGGGAACAGGCCAGCAGGCTGATGATCCCTCCGCCAGGCCAACCATATTCTTCTGATGCACGTCTTCCTCTACAAAGGCAAGATAGGTTTTACTCAAATTGTGGTAGAGCATCGGGACCAGCAGAACACAGAATTCCTAATATGCCTCCTTTGGACTCTGATGTGCCTGATTCACCTCTCCATGCTGAAAACCAAGCAACTGGCTCTGGCTCTGTGTTGGCACCTTTCCCTCCAGTCAGAGGTGCCTTGCTTCCAGTTGACCCAAGGAGTCAGTTCATGAGAAGAGGACCTTTTTTTTCCTCCACCTCTCCCAGGAAACTTGTCTGGGAACCTGGAGATTATGTTCCACCTGACCCGCCACCCACTCCATTTCCAATGCGAAGTGTCTATGCAGGGAGGGGGTTTTCCTCACAATCTTCCCCCAAGAGCTGGAATTCAGCCCTCTACACCCCCATTCTGAAAGTACAAGTGAGTTCCCTGAAGGGTTCCTTCCACCTGCAAATGAGCCTGTTACTCAACATCCAGAACCAAACAAGAAACCTCATGCTGTTGCTCTCTCTTCAAATGTAATTTGACTTATCTCTCATTTTTAGTTTTTTGAGTAACTGCTTTTACTTCAGTAATTGACTATACTTTGGCTCCAATTGAAGCTCAATGAAACAATAATCCTTAAGATACTATTTTGTAAATAAAGATGGTTTACGTAGGAATCTTACGAGTAAATTATTCCTATTTTATGTCATTCCAGAGAACAGCATTTAATCTGATGAAGCCACTCTTACATAAACAAGAATGGGAGTTCTAGGTACTTGTAATCTAGCTGATGGAAATATATTTTAAACTCCCAACAAACAAGTGTATTTAGTATGACTGTAGCAAATGTAAAGTGACTTTAGGCTTAATGAAAAAGTGTCACTGATTTAGAGACTGGTTGGGCATTTCAGCTAGTTTTTCCATATCAGAATAACTAGAGCATGGGAGGACTAAAGGAGAGAACACAACTAAACATGTCAGGGAAACAGGAGATCTCAACTACAAAGAAAAATGAAGACCTCTTTTTTATATTGGTTGCTTAAAACCTTACATAGCTCTTGAGATACCATATTTCCTACATTAGACTCAAGTGAGTTATGAACTCCCATTTTGACCCCATATTCAGATTGCACAATCACATTGTTTACACATCCACGTTTTTACAAAATGCCATATTAGTAACTGTTGTATTCTACTACCTTTTCTGGCCTCTACTATATCCCCTCTCCTGCCCTCCCATCTTCTCTCTCTATCCCGTCTGCTGTAATTGAACGTTTGAGAATTGGAAACCACACTTTAAACTCACTCTCCTCCCCTTTTCCCTTCTGTCAAATTACTCATCATCTTCTTCTATTTCTCCTCCTCCTCCTCCTCTTCCTCCTCCTCCTGATACCTTTAATTCATTCATCATACACTCATGCATTGGTTCATTCATTCCTTTCACACATGGTGTTGGGGATCCAACTCAGGACCTTTGAAAGTGTGAAGCCAGCACTCTAGTGCTGAGCCAAAACCCCAGCACCTGTCTTTTGGATTTTATGACTGTTTATATGAAATTCAGAATCGCATTCTGCTATGGTTCACTGATATGTGGATTGACCTAGTCCTTGTTTTCTGGGAGACTTTTGGAAAATATACATGAATTATTAGGAGATTGAAATGGAGAAACAAAGAGGAAATTCCCCAATTTCTTATTGTTAGATTCCATACTCTGACTCTGCCTACCTACTGTAAAAACTTTTAAACTCTTACTCCCCATTTCTATATCATTGCCAACAAGTGAACATTCACTGCCCTACAACAAACCAGAGAACTCACATTGAACAATGTTTCCCCAGTAGAGACCAAGACACAATACTTATTAAAAAAATACCCTAGTTATGAATTAGTAGGTAAAGCTTTATTTGAGTGTTAAATGTGCTCTAATTATGTGTTTGTGTGTTTGTTGGTGTGTGTGGTGTGTGGGCGTGTGTGCTTGTGTGTAAAACAAGCACTGAGGTGTAAAATAAATGCAGGATTGCAACGGCCTTCTTAAAAATAAGAAGCAACTTTATCACATTTGAAGCCCAGTGAAGAATCTGCCTGCTACTTAACCTACAATTAATTGAAATGTGAAAAATTCAGGCCTAGAAAAACAAAGCCAACATACATACTGAATCTAATCAGTCTGTCTCACCTGTTTTCTAACCAATCCTTTAAATAAACCTAAATGGCCAGCGTAAAACATCAGTTGTTCTAAACGAGTGGACGGATGTCCCCTGTCATGGGCTGTGTAAAATACATGGAGGATCCGGCACTGATTGTTATCTAGAATGACTTCTGCCTGAACTACTATTGGAGAATTGTTGCTGATATACTGCGGTTCTTATACCAGTAAACTGGAATGAAGGTAATTTCAGGCTGCAAAGGAATAAATTGATTTTACTAACTGGTTTTTGGAAAACACTGCCATGAAAAATTATCAATATGTTCATAAAGGCATCTACATGTCTCTTCACAAGGGTTTTACTTAATGGGGGAGGTGGTGAGGTCTGGATATAACTGAACTCTCCATTAGTAGGTAGAACAATATAATGGGAATCTGAGTGCACATTCCGGTTTGAACTCAATCTAGGTAACATGGATTCATCTCTGTGTAATAGGCCTGCTTCTGAAAAACACAATGTAGAGCTCCAAAAGCAGAACGATACTCTCAGAATACCATGTTATGTTTGTAAATAGATAGACAGATAGATATACAGAAATCAAAAATCTGAAAACGGTCTGGAAGTGTACATTTCAATAACTTACAATGTCAGTAGTGGGGGATTAATAGCAGATCAAGAAGACTGTATCTGCATGCGAAATGGTTCAATTTTTGAAAGAGTTTTTTAAATGAAAATGGACAAAAAATTGAAAGGGTTACAGTAAGTGTTGAGGAGTGACTTGACAAAAGGAGCACAGAGGTGAGAAAGAATTAAGTAGAGTTCAATAGAACCAGGTATAATTTCTGTACACATGACTCCATGAACAGGAGCAAAGGGGACACTTAAAGAAATCATAGGACTAAGGAGAGATCAGGATTAGGAGGCTTTGTACTAGTCTAGAAATGCTGACCTGAAAACCAACTAAAGTTCTCAACTCCTTCTTCTGAGGAACATTAGCTGTGCCGTGCTTTTCAAAAATGACTTGTCATGACTGATTTATGCCCATGTTAGCAACTCTTCTGAAATTACTTTGAAAGTAGACTCATGTGAGAGTTTCTCTTTAGAGATAATTCAAATTACTTGCATAGGAAGTGGCAGCAGGTCTGGGGATGTTGTAGCTCAGTGGCAGTGACCTTGCCTAGCTTGGGGCTGGCCTGCCATGGACTTTCACCCCAAACACTTGCAAGAAAAGAGAAGGAAGGGAAGGGAGAGAGAAAGTTGGAAGGGAGGAAGGCAAAGTTGGAGGGATGGAGGGAGGTAGAAAAGAAGGAAGAAGAAAAGGAGAAAAACCAGGAAGGGAGGAAGGAAGGTAGGAAATAGGGAGAGCACAAGGGCAGGGAAAGGACTGAGTCACTCAAACAAAATGCAAGGGACACAAAGACCAATATCGGCCATAAAAGCTGTTTGAACAGTTTAGTCAGCTTTAGAATTTGAGTGACATCAAACTGAATGTTATTATGACTGGATGGAATCTTCCTACTAACCCCGCCTTGGCCTGGCCTAAACCAAATCAAGGGGTGGGTGGCATGGAGAGGAATTCTCTCTGGCTGGAGTGGGAGGGACCTAAACCTGTGGCACTTGAGGATGCACCGTGTAGGGAAGCGGACAAGACTGCCCTGATGGGCATTTGAGCACAACAAGGCTCCTGGGAGCCTTTGATCATGGCTCCCACCGCCATACGCCCACCACCCACCATACGCCCAGCCCCTGAAGGGGATCACAGTGGTCTGCTCCGTTGCCTGGTGCAGGTTGGAGTTCCTGACCAAACACCTGAGTGTCCACAGCCTGTGTTGGCCTGCCTGGGCAGGCTGTGGTTGTGGTGGCAAGAGCCAAAGCTGTGTTGGCGTGATGGAGGAGCCAAGGGCTGCCTCTCAGCCATACTAGTGGGTGGTTCTGGAAGAAGCACCCAGGGTTGTGGCAGCATTGTCCGAAGACATGAAGCCAGGCCATCTTCCTTATGGCTTTCCTTGGGAGTTGGTGATGTGTACAGCTCTTGGATTTTCCGCTGTTCTCTCACTTTTCTGGAGAGGTTTTCAGTCGGTTCGTAGCAGGCTTTACGTGGGAAGAGAAAAAAGGCTGACTCTAAATCTTGCTGGACTTATTGAGGCAAAATGTGGACTTCTTGAAAAAGTGAGCCTTGTTGAAAAAGAACATGAAGGCTTAGAATCACCTTTAAAGGATTGCAGGTTTGAGAAGGGTTCAAGGGAAGCACGACAGCTGGAGGCAACCGACGAAAAGCTGCATAGGTCCGAATCCAGCCATGGCGTTGAAGTGCTCTTTCTAGAAGAAGAGCTCAAAGCACAGAAGGCTCAACATGGTCAAGAGGATGAAACGATGGCGCACCTATCAAGAAGGATACAGTCCCTCCAAGGTGAATCTGAATCCCTCAGATCACAAATAGCTGAAGCTAAAACAAACTGGAGACTCTTTCAAGTGAATGAGGAAGAACTGAAGCTGGCAATCAAAGAGGTTTTGAATGAAGGATCCCTACTTCTGCAAACGCAGAGACCAACAATACAAGGAGAAGCTGAAGCACAGAGGGAACAAGGAGGTGTCCAATATAAAGCAAAAATCATATTAGAGGACTCTAAAGTAGCTGGAGAACAAGTTCTAAGGGACACAGAAAATCACATGGAGTCTCTGGGTGAATGCTTGCTGAAGATGATGGATAGGTCTTCTCCAAGCCTGGGAGCCCAAAGGGATGGTGGTCACCTGGAACTGGGAAAGACGAGTGAACCCGAAATTGGAGCTCACTTGGAGGATGAGTCCAAAGGAGCTTTGAGGAACCTGGTTTATGGTGATAAGCTAAAGGCCTCCTTAGAAATCTTGGAAGGAGGAAGAATTCAAAAATGTACTTTCTCATCTGAAGTGGAGAAAACCACGGAAGACCTTACAGAACACCTTAAAAGTCTGCAGACTGAACAGGCATCCTTGCAGTCAGAAAATGCACAGCTGCAAAGTGAGAATGAGACCCTACAGAAGAACTTTAAAGTCATGATGGAACGCTATCAAGAAAATATGATGAAACTGCACAGGAAATTAAGAGTGGAGGAAAACTACCGTGTGGAGCAAGAGGAGAAACTTTCCAAAGTCGAAGAAAAGATGAGCCATACAATAAAAGTGCTGGAGACCTACAGAAAGAGAGCCCAATATCTTGAAGAACAATTGCAGAGAACCATTCATTCCTGTCTGGGGAAGATTATTTCCTCTGAGAAAGAAGCACATGCTAGTGAGTTGGCAGCTCGGATTGCTGAAAGAAACCTCAGTTATTTCAGGAAACAAAATGCACGCAACAGACAAAAATTAACTGAGAAGGAGCTTAGATTTGAACTTGTAGAAAAAGATCCCTATGATGCACTGGATGTTTCCAACTCAGCAATGGGCAGAAAGCCTTCTCCAAATGGGCCCTCACCAATAGGTCACCCTTCATCTGAAAGGAGACCTCCTCATTTGGAAAAGAGTGGTCCACTCACACTCTCACCTTTCACTCCAGTGGGAGGAGGAGGAGGGTCAAGGGGCCCTGGAGAATCCTCTGCACCATGCGACTAGCAGTAAAGGAAGAGAATCCAGCTGTCATAAGTTCACTGATTTTCAGAGAGCACCTTCTCAGACTGGGCCCCCCTCTCTCCTCCAGGGGAACAGGCCAGCAGGCTGATGATCCCTCCGCCAGGCCAACCATATTCTTCTGATGCACGTCTTCCTCTACAAAGGCAAGATAGGTTTTACTCAAATTGTGGTAGAGCATCGGGACCAGCAGAACACAGAATTCCTAATATGCCTCCTTTGGACTCTGATGTGCCTGATTCACCTCTCCATGCTGAAAACCAAGCAACTGGCTCTGGCTCTGTGTTGGCACCTTTCCCTCCAGTCAGAGGTGCCTTGCTTCCAGTTGACCCAAGGAGTCAGTTCATGAGAAGAGGACCTTTTTTTTCCTCCACCTCTCCCAGGAAACTTGTCTGGGAACCTGGAGATTATGTTCCACCTGACCCGCCACCCACTCCATTTCCAATGCGAAGTGTCTATGCAGGGAGGGGGTTTTCCTCACAATCTTCCCCCAAGAGCTGGAATTCAGCCCTCTACACCCCCATTCTGAAAGTACAAGTGAGTTCCCTGAAGGGTTCCTTCCACCTGCAAATGAGCCTGTTACTCAACATCCAGAACCAAACAAGAAACCTCATGCTGTTGCTCTCTCTTCAAATGTAATTTGACTTATCTCTCATTTTTAGTTTTTAAGTAACTGCTTTTACTTCAGTAATTGACTATACTTTGGCTCCAATTGAAGCTCAATGAAACAATAATCCTTAAGATACTATTTTGTAAATAAAGATGGTTTACGTAGGAATCTTACGAGTAAATTATTCCTATTTTATGTCATTCCAGAGAACAGCATTTAATCTGATGAAGCCACTCTTACATAAACAAGAATGGGAGTTCTAGGTACTTGTAATCTAGCTGATGGAAATATCTTTTAAACTCCCAACAAAGAAGTGTATTTAGTATGACTGTAGCAAATGTAAAGTGACTTTAGGCTTAATGAAAAAGTGTCACTGATTTAGAGACTGGTTGGGCATTTCAGCTAGTTTTTCCATATCAGAATAACTAGAGCATGGGAGGACTAAAGGAGAGAACACAACTAAACATGTCACGGAAACAGGAGATCTCAACTACAAAGAAAAATGAAGACCTCTTTTTTATATTGGTTGCTTAAAACCTTACATAGCTCTTGAGATACCATATTTCCTACATTAGACTCAAGTGAGTTATGAACTCCCATTTTGACCCCATATTCAGATTGCACAATCACATTGTTTACACATCCACGTTTTTACAAAATGCCATATTAGTAACTGTTGTATTCTGCTACCTTTTCTGGCCTCTACTATATCCCCTCTCCTGCCCTCCCATCTTCTCTCTGTATCCCGTCTGCTGTAATTGAACGTTTGAGAATTGGAAACCACACTTTAAACTCACTCTCCTCCCCTTTTTCCCTTCTGTCAAATTACTCATCATCTTCTTCTATTTCTCCTCCTCCTCCTCCTCTTCCTCCTCCTCCTGATACCTTTAATTCATTCATCATACACTCATGCATTGGTTCATTCATTCCTTTCACACATGGTGTTGGGGATCCAACTCAGGACCTTTGAAAGTGTGAAGCCAGCACTCTAGTGCTGAGCCAAAACCCCAGCACCTGTCTTTTGGATTTTATGACTGTTTATATGAAATTCAGAATCGCATTCTGCTATGGTTCACTGATATGTGGATTGACCTAGTCCTTGTTTTCTGAGAGACTTTTGGAAAATATACATGAATTATTAGGAGATTGAAATGAAGAAACAAAGAGGAAATTCCCCAATTTCTTATTGTTAGATTCCATACTCTGACTCTGCCTACCTACTGTAAAAACTTTTAAACTCTTACTCCCCATTTCTATATCATTGATAACAAGTGAACATTCACTGCCCTGCAACAAACCAGAGAACTCACATTGAACAATGTTTCCCCAGTAGAGACCAAGACACAATACTTATTAAAAAAATACCCTAGTTATGAATTAGTAGGTAAAGTTTTATTTGAGTGTTAAGAAATGTGCTCTAATTATGTGTTTGTGTGTTTGTTGGTGTGTGTGGTGTGTGGGCGTGTGTGCTTGTGTGTAAAACAAGCACTGAGGTGTAAAATAAATGCAGGATTGCAACGGCCTTCTTAAAAATAAGAAGCAACTTTATCACATTTGAAGCCCAGTGAGGAATCTGCCTGATGCTTAACATACAATTAATTGAAATGTGAATAATTCATGCCTAGAAAAACAAAGCCAACATACATACTGAATCTAATCAGTCTGTCTCACCTGTTTTCTGACCACTCCTTTAAATAAACGTAAATGGCCAGCGTAAAACATCAGTTGTTCTAAACGAGTGGACGGATGTCCCCTGTCATGGGCTGTGTAAAATACATGGAGGATCCGGCACTGATTGTTATCTAGAATGACTTCTGCCTGAACTACTATTGGAGAATTGTTGCTGATATACTGCGGTTCTTATACCAGTAAACTGGAATGAAGGTAATTTCAGGCTGCAAAGGAATAAATTGATTTTACTAACTGGTTTTTGGAAAACACTGCCATGAAAAATTATCAATATGTTCATAAAGGCATCTACATGTCTCTTCACAAGGGTTTTACTTAATGGGGGAGGTGGTGAGGTCTGGATATAACTGAACTGTCCATTAGTAGGTAGAACAATATAATGGGAATCTGAGTGCACATTCCGGTTTGAACTCAATCTAGGTAACATGGATTCATCTCTGTGTAATAGGCCTGCTTCTGAAAAACACAATGTAGAGCTCCAAAAGCAGAACGATACTCTCAGAATACCATGTTATGTTTGTAAATAGATAGACAGATAGATATACAGAAATCAAAAATCTGAAAACGGTCTGGAAGTGTACATTTCAATAACTTACAATGTCAGTAGTGGGGGATTAATAGCAGATCAAGAAGACTGTATCTGCATGCGAAATGGTTCAATTTTTGAAAGAGTTTTTTAAATGAAAATGGACAAAAAATTGAAAGGGTTACAGTAAGTGTTGAGGAGTGACTGGACAAAAGGAGCACAGAGGTGAGAAAGAATTAAGTAGAGTTCAATAGAACCAGGTATAATTTCTGTACACATGACTCCATGAACAGGAGCAAAGGGGACACTTAAAGAAATCATAGGACTAAGGAGAGATCAGGATTAGGAGGGTTTGTACTAGTCTAGAAATGCTGACCTGAAAACCAACTAAAGTTCTCAACTCCTTCTTCTGAGGAACATTAGCTGTGCCGTGCTTTTCAAAAATGACTTGTCATGACTGATTTATGCCCATGTTAGCAACTCTTCTGAAATTACTTTGAAAGTAGACTCATGTGAGAGTTTCTCTTTAGAGATAATTCAAATTACTTGCATAGGAAGTGGCAGCAGGTCTGGGGATGTTGTAGCTCAGTGGCAGTGACCTTGCGTAGCTTGGGGCTGGCCTGCCATGGACTTTCACCCCAAACACTTGCAAGAAAAGAGAAGGAAGGGAAGGGAGAGAGAAAGTTGGAAGGGAGGAAGGCAAAGTTGGAGGGATGGAGGGAGGTAGAAAAGAAGGAAGAAGAAAAGGAGAAAAACCAGGAAGGGAGGAAGGAAGGTAGGAAATAGGGAGAGCACAAGGGCAGGGAAAGGACTGAGTCACTCAAACAAAAGGCAAGGGACACAAAGACCAATATAGGCCATAAAAGCTGTTTGAACAGTTTAGTCAGCTTTAGAATTTGAGTGACATCAAACTGAATGTTATTATGACTGGATGGAATCTTCCTACTAACCCCGCCTTGGCCTGGCCTAAACCAAATCAAGGGGTGGGTGGCATGGAGAGGAATTCTCTCTGGCTGGAGTGGGAGGGACCTAAACCTGTGGCACTTGAGGATGCACCGGGTAGGGAAGCGGACCACACTCCCCTGATGGGCAGTTGAGCACAACAAGGCTCCTGGGAGCCTTTGATCATGGCTCCCACCGCCATACGCCCACCACCCACCATACGCCCAGCCCCTGAAGGGGATCACAGTGGTCTGCTCCGTTGCCTGGTGCAGGTTGGAGTTCCTGACCAAACACCTGAGTGTCCACAGCCTGTGTTGGCCTGCCTGGGCAGGCTGTGGTTGTGGTGGCAAGAGCCAAAGCTGTGTTGGCGTGATGGAGGAGCCAAGGGCGGCCTCTCAGCCATACTAGTGGGTGGTTCTGGAAGAAGCACCCAGGGTTGTGGCAGCATTGTCCGAAGACATGAAGCCAGGCCATCTTCCTTATGGCTTTCCTTGGGAGTTGGTGATGTGTACAGCTCTTGGATTTTCCGCTGTTCTCTCACTTTTCTGGAGAGGTTTTCAGTCGGTTCGTAGCAGGCTTTACGTGGGAAGAGAAAAAAGGCTGGCTCTAAATCTTGCTGGACTTATTGAGGCAAAATGTGGACTTCTTGAAAAAGTGAGCCTTGTTGAAAAAGAACATGAAGGCTTAGAATCACCTTTAAAGGATTGCAGGTTTGACAAGGGTTCAAGGGAAGCACGACAGCTGGAGGCAACCGACGATAAGCTGCATAGGTCCGAATCCAGCCATGGCGTTGAAGTGCTCTTTCTAGAAGAAGAGCTCAAAGCACAGAAGGCTCAACATGGTCAAGAGGATGAAACGATGGCGCATCTATCAAGAAGGATACAGTCCCTCCAAGGTGAATCTGAATCCCTCAGATCACAAATAGCTGAAGCTAAAACAAACTGGAGACTCTTTCAAGTGAATGAGGAAGAACTGAAGCTGGCAATCAAAGAGGTTTTGAATGAAGGATCCCTACTTCCGCAAACGCAGAGACCAACAATACAAGGAGAAGCTGAAGCACAGAGGGAACAAGGAGGTGTCCAATATAAAGCAAAAATCATATTAGAGGACTCTAAAGTAGCTGGAGAACAAGTTCTAAGGGACACAGAAAATCACATGGAGTCTCTGGGTGAATGCTTGCTGAAGATGATGGATAGGTCTTCTCCAAGCCTGGGAGCCCAAAGGGATGGTGGTCACCTGGAACTGGGAAAGACGAGTGAACCCGAAATTGGTGCTCACTTGGAGGATGAGTCCAAAGGAGCTTTGAGGAACCTGGTTTATGGTGATAAGCTAAAGGCCTCCTTAGAAATCTTGGAAGGAGGAAGAATTCAAAAATGTACTTTCTCATCTGAAGTGGAGAAAACCACGGAAGACCTTACAGAACACCTTAAAAGTCTGCAGACTGAACAGGCATCCTTGCAGTCAGAAAATGCACAGCTGCAAAGTGAGAATGAGACCCTACAGAAGAACTTTAAAGTCATGATGGAACGCTATCAAGAAAATATGATGAAACTGCACAGGAAATTCAGAGTGGAGGAAAACTACCGTGTGGAGCAAGAGGAGAAACTTTCCAAAGTCGAAGAAAAGATGAGCCATACAATAAAAGAGCTGGAGACCTACACAAAGAGAGCCCAATATCTTGAAGAACAATTGAAGAGTACCATTCATTCCTGTCTGGGGAAGATTATTTCCTCTGAGAAAGAAGCACATGCTAGTGAGTTGGCAGCTCGGATTGCTGAAAGAAACCTCAGTTATTTCAGGAAACAAAATGCACGCAACAGACAAAAATTAACTGAGAAGGAGCTTAGATTTGAACTTGTAGAAAAAGATCCCTATGATGCACTGGATGTTTCCAACTCAGCAATGGGCAGAAAGCCTTCTCCAAATGGGCCCTCACCAATAGGTCACCCTTCATCTGAAAGGAGACCTCCTCATTTGGAAAAGAGTGGTCCACTCACACTCTCACCTTTCACTCCAGTGGGAGGAGGAGGAGGGTCAAGGGGCCCTGGAGAATCCTCTGCACCATGCGACTAGCAGTAAAGGAAGAGAATCCAGCTGTCATAAGTTCACTGATTTTCAGAGAGCACCTTCTCAGACTGGGCCCCTCTCTCCTCCAGGGGAACAGGCCAGCAGGCTGATGATCCCTCCGCCAGGCCAACCATATTCTTCTGATGCACGTCTTCCTCTACAAAGGCAAGATAGGTTTTACTCAAATTGTGGTAGAGCATCGGGACCAGCAGAACACAGAATTCCTAATATGCCTCCTTTGGACTCTGATGTGCCTGATTCACCTCTCCATGCTGAAAACCAAGCAACTGGCTCTGGCTCTGTGTTGGCACCTTTCCCTCCAGTCAGAGGTGCCTTGCTTCCAGTTGACCCAAGGAGTCAGTTCATGAGAAGAGGACCTTTTTTTTCCTCCACCTCTCCCAGGAAACTTGTCTGGGAACCTGGAGATTATGTTCCACCTGACCCGCCACCCACTCCATTTCCAATGCGAAGTGTCTATGCAGGGAGGGGGTTTTCCTCAAAATCTTCCCCCAAGAGCTGGAATTCAGCCCTCTACACCCCCATTCTGAAAGTACAAGTGAGTTCCCTGAAGGGTTCCTTCCACCTGCAAATGAGCCTGTTACTCAACATCCAGAACCAAACAAGAAACCTCATGCTGTTGCTCTCTCTTCAAATGTAATTTGACTTATCTCTCATTTTTAGTTTTTAAGTAACTGCTTTTACTTCAGTAATTGACTATACTTTGGCTCCAATTGAAGCTCAATGAAACAATAATCCTTAAGATACTATTTTGTAAATAAAGATGGTTTACGTAGGAATCTTACGAGTAAATTATTCCTATTTTATGTCATTCCAGAGAACAGCATTTAATCTGATGAAGCCACTCTTACATAAACAAGAATGGGAGTTCTAGGTACTTGTAATCTAGCTGATGGAAATATCTTTTAAACTCCCAACAAAGAAGTGTATTTAGTATGACTGTAGCAAGTGTAAAGTGACTTTAGGCTTAATGAAAAAGTGTCACTGATTTAGAGACTGGTTGGGCATTTCAGCTAGTTTTTCCATATCAGAATAACTAGAGCATGGGAGGACTAAAGGAGAGAACACAACGCAACATGTCACGGAAACAGGAGATCTCAACTACAAAGAAAAATGAAGACCTCTTTTTTATATTGGTTGCTTAAAACCTTACATAGCTCTTGAGATACCATATTTCCTACATTAGACTCAAGTGAGTTATGAACTCCCATTTTGACCCCATATTCAGATTGCACAATCACATTGTTTACACATCCACGTTTTTACAAAATGCCATATTAGTAACTGTTGTATTCTGCTACCTTTTCTGGCCTCTACTATATCCCCTCTCCTGCCCTCCCATCTTCTCTCTCTATCCCGTCTGCTGTAATTGAACGTTTGAGAATTGGAAACCACACTTTAAACTCACTCTCCTCCCCTTTTTCCCTTCTGTCAAATTACTCATCATCTTCTTCTATTTCTCCTCCTCCTCCTCCTCTTCCTCCTCCTCCTGATACCTTTAATTCATTCATCATACACTCATGCATTGGTTCATTCATTCCTTTCACACATGGTGTTGGGGATCCAACTCAGGACCTTTGAAAGTGTGAAGCCAGCACTCTAGTGCTGAGCCAAAACCCCAGCACCTGTCTTTTGGATTTTATGACTGTTTATATGAAATTCAGAATCGCATTCTGCTATGGTTCACTGATATGTGGATTGACCTAGTCCTTGTTTTCTGGGAGACTTTTGGAAAATATACATGAATTATTAGGAGATTGAAATGAAGAAACAAAGAGGAAATTCCCCAATTTCTTATTGTTAGATTCCATACTCTGACTCTGCCTACCTACTGTAAAAACTTTTAAACTCTTACTCCCCATTTCTATATCATTGCCAACAAGTGAACATTCACTGCCCTGCAACAAACCAGAGAACTCACATTGAACAATGTTTCCCCAGTAGAGACCAAGACACAATACTTATTAAAAAAATACCCTAGTTATGAATTAGTAGGTAAAGCTTTATTTGAGTGTTAAATGTGCTCTAATTATGTGTTTGTGTGTTTGTTGGTGTGTGTGGTGTGTGGGCGTGTGTGCTTGTGTGTAAAACAAGCACTGAGGTGTAAAATAAATGCAGGATTGCAACGGCCTTCTTAAAAATAAGAAGCAACTTTATCACATTTGAAGCCCAGTGAAGAATCTGCCTGCTACTTAACCTACAATTAATTGAAATGTGAAAAATTCAGGCCTAGAAAAACAAAGCCAACATACATACTGAATCTAATCAGTCTGTCTCACCTGTTTTCTAACCAATCCTTTAAATAAACCTAAATGGCCAGCGTAAAACATCAGTTGTTCTAAACGAGTGGACGGATGTCCCCTGTCACAGGCTGTGTAAAATACATGGAGGATCCGGCACTGATTGTTATCTAGAATGACTTCGGCCTGAACTACTATTGGAGAATTGTTGCTGATATACTGCGGTTCTTATACCAGTAAACTGGAATGAAGGTAATTTCAGGCTGCAAAGGAATAAATTGATTTTACTAACTGGTTTTTGGAAAACACTGCCATGAAAAATTATCAATATGTTCATAAAGGCATCTACATGTCTCTTCACAAGGGTTTTACTTAATGGGGGAGGTGGTGAGGTCTGGATATAACTGAACTGTCCATTAGTAGGTAGAACAATATAATGGGAATCTGAGTGCACATTCCGGTTTGAACTCAATCTAGGTAACATGGATTCATCTCTGTGTAATAGGCCTGCTTCTGAAAAACACAATGTAGAGCTCCAAAAGCAGAACGATACTCTCAGAATACCATGTTATGTTTGTAAATAGATAGACAGATAGATATACAGATATCAAAAATCTGAAAACGGTCTGGAAGTGTACATTTCAATAACTTACAATGTCAGTAGTGGGGGATTAATAGCAGATCAAGAAGACTGTATCTGCATGCGAAATGGTTCAATTTTTGAAAGAGTTTTTTAAATGAAAATGGACAAAAAATTGAAAGGGTTACAGTAAGTGTTGAGGAGTGACTGGACAAAAGGAGCACAGAGGTGAGAAAGAATTAAGTAGAGTTCAATAGAACCAGGTATAATTTCTGTACACATGACTCCATGAACAGGAGCAAAGGGGACACTTAAAGAAATCATAGGACTAAGGAGAGATCAGGATTAGGAGGGTTTGTACTAGTCTAGAAATGCTGACCTGAAAACCAACTAAAGTTCTCAACTCCTTCTTCTGAGGAACATTAGCTGTGCCGTGCTTTTCAAAAATGACTTGTCATGACTGATTTATGCCCATGTTAGCAACTCTTCTGAAATTACTTTGAAAGTAGACTCATGTGAGAGTTTCTCTTTAGAGATAATTCAAATTACTTGCATAGGAAGTGGCAGCAGGTCTGGGGATGTTGTAGCTCAGTGGCAGTGACCTTGCCTAGCTTGGGGCTGGCCTGCCATGGACTTTCACCCCAAACACTTGCAAGAAAAGAGAAGGAAGGGAAGGGAGAGAGAAAGTTGGAAGGGAGGAAGGCAAAGTTGGAGGGATGGAGGGAGGTAGAAAAGAAGGAAGAAGAAAAGGAGAAAAACCAGGAAGGGAGGAAGGAAGGTAGGAAATAGGGAGAGCACAAGGGCAGGGAAAGGACTGAGTCACTCAAACAAAAGGCAAGGGACACAAAGACCAATATAGGCCATAAAAGCTGTTTGAACAGTTTAGTCAGCTTTAGAATTTGATTGACATCAAACTGAATGTTATTATGACTGGATGGAATCTTCCTACTAACCCCGCCTTGGCCTGGCCTAAACCAAATCAAGGGGTGGGTGGCATGGAGAGGAATTCTCTCTGGCTGGAGTGGGAGGGACCTAAACCTGTGGCACTTGAGGATGCACCGTGTAGGGAAGCGGACAAGACTGCCCTGATGGGCATTTGAGCACAACAAGGCTCCTGGGAGCCTTTGATCATGGCTCCCACCGCCATACGCCCACCACCCACCATACGCCCAGCCCCTGAAGGGGATCACAGTGGTCTGCTCCGTTGCCTGGTACAGGTTGGAGTTCCTGACCAAACACCTGAGTGTCCACAGCCTGTGTTGGCCTGCCTGGGCAGGCTGTGGTTGTGGTGGCAAGAGCCAAAGCTGTGTTGGCGTGATGGAGGAGCCAAGGGCTGCCTCTCAGCCATACTAGTGGGTGGTTCTGGAAGAAGCACCCAGGGTTGTGGCAGCATTGTCCGAAGACATGAAGCCAGGCCATCTTCCTTATGGCTTTCCTTGGGAGTTGGTGATGTGTACAGCTCTTGGATTTTCCGCTGTTCTCTCACTTTTCTGGAGAGGTTTTCAGTCGGTTCGTAGCAGGCTTTACGTGGGAAGAGAAAAAAGGCTGGCTCTAAATCTTGCTGGACTTATTGAGGCAAAATGTGGACTTCTTGAAAAAGTGAGCCTTGTTGAAAAAGAACATGAAGGCTTAGAATCACCTTTAAAGGATTGCAGGTTTGAGAAGGGTTCAAGGGAAGCACGACAGCTGGAGGCAACCGACGAAAAGCTGCATAGGTCCGAATCCAGCCATGGCGTTGAAGTGCTCTTTCTAGAAGAAGAGCTCAAAGCACAGAAGGCTCAACATGGTCAAGAGGATGAAACGATGGCGCACCTATCAAGAATGATACTGTCCCTCCAAGGTGAATCTGAATCCCTCAGATCACAAATAGCTGAAGCTAAAACAAACTGGAGACTCTTTCAAGTGAATGAGGAAGAACTGAAGCTGGCAATCAAAGAGGTTTTGAATGAAGGATCCCTACTTCCGCAAACGCAGAGACCAACAATACAAGGAGAAGCTGAAGCACAGAGGGAACAAGGAGGTGTCCAATATAAAGCAAAAATCATATTAGGGGACTCTAAAGTAGCTGGAGAACAAGTTCTAAGGGACACAGAAAATCACATGGAGTCTCTGGGTGAATGCTTGCTGAAGATGATGGATAGGTCTTCTCCAAGCCTGGGAGCCCAAAGGGATGGTGGTCACCTGGAACTGGGAAAGACGAGTGAACCCGAAATTGGTGCTCACTTGGAGGATGAGTCCAAAGGAGCTTTGAGGAACCTGGTTTATGGTGATAAGCTAAAGGCCTCCTTAGAAATCTTGGAAGGAGGAAGAATTCAAAAATGTACTTTCTCATCTGAAGTGGAGAAAACCACGGAAGACCTTACAGAACACCTTAAAAGTCTGCAGACTGAACAGGCATCCTTGCAGTCAGAAAATGCACAGCTGCAAAGTGAGAATGAGACCCTACAGAAGAACTTTAAAGTCATGATGGAACGCTATCAAGAAAATATGATGAAACTGCACAGGAAATTAAGAGTGGAGGAAAACTACTATGTGGAGCAAGAGGAGAAACTTTCCAAAGTCGAAGAAAAGATGAGCCATACAATAAAAGTGCTGGAGACCTACAGAAAGAGAGCCCAATATCTTGAAGAACAATTGCAGAGTACCATTCATTCCTGTCTGGGGAAGATTATTTCCTCTGAGAAAGAAGCACATGCTAGTGAGTTGGCAGCTCGGATTGCTGAAAGAAACCTCAGTTATTTCAGGAAACAAAATGCACGCAACAGACAAAAATTAACTGAGAAGGAGCTTAGATTTGAACTTGTAGAAAAAGATCCCTATGATGCACTGGATGTTTCCAACTCAGCAATGGGCAGAAAGCCTTCTCCAAATGGGCCCTCACCAATAGGTCACCCTTCATCTGAAAGGAGACCTCCTCATTTGGAAAAGAGTGGTCCACTCACACTCTCACCTTTCACTCCAGTGGGAGGAGGAGGAGGGTCAAGGGGCCCTGGAGAATCCTCTGCACCATGCGACTAGCAGTAAAGGAAGAGAATCCAGCTGTCATAAGTTCACTGATTTTCAGAGAGCACCTTCTCAGACTGGGCCCCTCTCTCCTCCAGGGGAACAGGCCAGCAGGCTGATGATCCCTCCGCCAGGCCAACCATATTCTTCTGATGCACGTCTTCCTCTACAAAGGCAAGATAGGTTTTACTCAAATTGTGGTAGAGCATCGGGACCAGCAGAACACAGAATTCCTAATATGCCTCCTTTGGACTCTGATGTGCCTGATTCACCTCTCCATGCTGAAAACCAAGCAACTGGCTCTGGCTCTGTGTTGGCACCTTTCCCTCCAGTCAGAGGTGCCTTGCTTCCAGTTGACCCAAGGAGTCAGTTCATGAGAAGAGGACCTTTTTTTTCCTCCACCTCTCCCAGGAAACTTGTCTGGGAACCTGGAGATTATGTTCCACCTGACCCGCCACCCACTCCATTTCCAATGCGAAGTGTCTATGCAGGGAGGGGGTTTTCCTCACAATCTTCCCCCAAGAGCTGGAATTCAGCCCTCTACACCCCCATTCTGAAAGTACAAGTGAGTTCCCTGAAGGGTTCCTTCCACCTGCAAATGAGCCTGTTACTCAACATCCAGAACCAAACAAGAAACCTCATGCTGTTGCTCTCTCTTCAAATGTAATTTGACTTATCTCTCATTTTTAGTTTTTAAGTAACTGCTTTTACTTCAGTAATTGACTATACTTTGGCTCCAATTGAAGCTCAATGAAACAATAATCCTTAAGATACTATTTTGTAAATAAAGATGGTTTACGTAGGAATCTTATGAGTAAATTATTCCTATTTTATGTCATTCCAGAGAACAGCATTTAATCTGATGAAGCCACTCTTACATAAACAAGAATGGGAGTTCTAGGTACTTGTAATCTAGCTGATGGAAATATCTTTTAAACTCCCAACAAAGAAGTGTACTTAGTATGACTGTAGCAAATGTAAAGTGACTTTAGGCTTAATGAAAAAGTGTCACTGATTTAGAGACTGGTTGGGCATTTCAGCTAGTTTTTCCATATCAGAATAACTAGAGCATGGGAGGACTAAAGGAGAGAACACAACTCAACATGTCAGGGAAACAGGAGATCTCAACTACAAAGAAAAATGAAGACCTCTTTTTTATATTGGTTGCTTAAAACCTTACATAGCTCTTGAGATACCATATTTCCTACATTAGACTCAAGTGAGTTATGAACTCCCATTTTGACCCCATATTCAGATTGCACAATCACATTGTTTACACATCCACGTTTTTACAAAATGCCATATTAGTAACTGTTGTATTCTGCTACCTTTTCTGGCCTCTACTATATCCCCTCTCCTGCCCTCCCATCTTCTCTCTCTATCCCGTCTGCTGTAATTGAACGTTTGGGAATTGGAAACCACACTTTAAACTCACTCTCCTCCCCTTTTTCCCTTCTGTCAAATTACTCATCATCTTCTTCTATTTCTCCTCCTCCTCCTCCTCTTCCTCCTCCTCCTGATACCTTTAATTCATTCATCATACACTCATGCATTGGTTCATTCATTCCTTTCACACATGGTGTTGGGGATCCAACTCAGGACCTTTGAAAGTGTGAAGCCAGCACTCTAGTGCTGAGCCAAAACCCCAGCACCTGTCTTTTGGATTTTATGACTGTTTATATGAAATTCAGAATCGCATTCTGCTATGGTTCACTGATATGTGGATTGACCTAGTCCTTGTTTTCTGGGAGACTTTTGGAAAATATACATGAATTATTAGGAGATTGAAATGAAGAAACAAAGAGGAAATTCCCCAATTTCTTATTGTTAGATTCCATACTCTGACTCTGCCTACCTACTGTAAAAACTTTTAAACTCTTACTCCCCATTTCTATATCATTGCCAACAAGTGAACATTCACTGCCCTGCAACAAACCAGAGAACTCACATTGAACAATGTTTCCCCAGTAGAGACCAAGACACAATACTTATTAAAAAAATACCCTAGTTATGAATTAGTAGGTAAAGCTTTATTTGAGTGTTAAATGTGCTCTAATTATGTGTTTGTGTGTTTGTTGGTGTGTGTGGTGTGTGGGCGTGTGTGCTTGTGTGTAAAACAAGCACTGAGGTGTAAAATAAATGCAGGATTGCAACGGCCTTCTTAAAAATAAGAAGCAACTTTATCACATTTGAAGCCCAGTGAAGAATCTGCCTGCTACTTAACCTACAATTAATTGAAATGTGAAAAATTCAGGCCTAGAAAAACAAAGCCAACATACATACTGAATCTAATCAGTCTGTCTCACCTGTTTTCTAACCAATCCTTTAAATAAACCTAAATGGCCAGCGTAAAACATCAGTTGTTCTAAACGAGTGGACGGATGTCCCCTGTCACAGGCTGTGTAAAATACATGGAGGATCCGGCACTGATTGTTATCTAGAATGACTTCGGCCTGAACTACTATTGGAGAATTGTTGCTGATATACTGCGGTTCTTATACCAGTAAACTGGAATGAAGGTAATTTCAGGCTGCAAAGGAATAAATTGATTTTACTAACTGGTTTTTGGAAAACACTGCCATGAAAAATTATCAATATGTTCATAAAGGCATCTACATGTCTCTTCACAAGGGTTTTACTTAATGGGGGAGGTGGTGAGGTCTGGATATAACTGAACTGTCCATTAGTAGGTAGAACAATATAATGGGAATCTGAGTGCACATTCCGGTTTGAACTCAATCTAGGTAACATGGATTCATCTCTGTGTAATAGGCCTGCTTCTGAAAAACACAATGTAGAGCTCCAAAAGCAGAACGATACTCTCAGAATACCATGTTATGTTTGTAAATAGATAGACAGATAGATATACAGAAATCAAAAATCTGAAAACGGTCTGGAAGTGTACATTTCAATAACTTACAATGTCAGTAGTGGGGGATTAATAGCAGATCAAGAAGACTGTATCTGCATGCGAAATGGTTCAATTTTTGAAAGAGTTTTTTAAATGAAAATGGACAAAAAATTGAAAGGGTTACAGTAAGTGTTGAGGAGTGACTGGACAAAAGGAGCACAGAGGTGAGAAAGAATTAAGTAGAGTTCAATAGAACCAGGTATAATTTCTGTACACATGACTCCATGAACAGGAGCAAAGGGGACACTTAAAGAAATCATAGGACTAAGGAGAGATCAGGATTAGGAGGGTTTGTACTAGTCTAGAAATGCTGACCTGAAAACCAACTAAAGTTCTCAACTCCTTCTTCTGAGGAACATTAGCTGTGCCGTGCTTTTCAAAAATGACTTGTCATGACTGATTTATGCCCATGTTAGCAACTCTTCTGAAATTACTTTGAAAGTAGACTCATGTGAGAGTTTCTCTTTAGAGATAATTCAAATTACTTGCATAGGAAGTGGCAGCAGGTCTGGGGATGTTGTAGCTCAGTGGCAGTGACCTTGCCTAGCTTGGGGCTGGCCTGCCATGGACTTTCACCCCAAACACTTGCAAGAAAAGAGAAGGAAGGGAAGGGAGAGAGAAAGTTGGAAGGGAGGAAGGCAAAGTTGGAGGGATGGAGGGAGGTAGAAAAGAAGGAAGAAGAAAAGGAGAAAAACCAGGAAGGGAGGAAGGAA
This sequence comes from Callospermophilus lateralis, assembly GCF_048772815.1. Taxonomy (NCBI): domain Eukaryota; kingdom Metazoa; phylum Chordata; class Mammalia; order Rodentia; family Sciuridae; genus Callospermophilus; species Callospermophilus lateralis. The sequence goes on from NW_027513032.1 coordinate 264,876, forward strand.
GGTAGGAAATAGGGAGAGCACAAGGGCAGGGAAAGGACTGAGTCACTCAAACAAAAGGCAAGGGACACAAAGACCAATATAGGCCATAAAAGCTGTTTGAACAGTTTAGTCAGTTTTAGAATTTGAGTGACATCAAACTGAATGTTATTATGACTGGATGGAATCTTCCTACTAACCCCGCCTTGGCCTGGCCTAAACCAAATCAAGGGGTGGGTGGCATGGAGAGGAATTCTCTCTGGCTGGAGTGGGAGTGACCTAAACCTGTGGCACTTGAGGATGCACCGGGTAGGGAAGCGGACAAGATTCCCCTGATGGGCAGTTGAGCACAACAAGGCTCCTGGGAGCCTTTGATCATGGCTCCCACCGCCATATGCCCACCACCCACCATACGCCCAGCCCCTGAAGGGGATCACAGTGGTCTGCTCCGTTGCCTGGTGCAGGTTGGAGTTCCTGACCAAACACCTGAGTGTCCACAGCCTGTGTTGGCCTGCCTGGGCAGGCTGTGGTTGTGGTGGCAAGAGCCAAAGCTGTGTTGGCGTGATGGAGGAGCCAAGGGCTGCCTCTCAGCCATACTAGTGGGTGGTTCTGGAAGAAGCACCCAGGGTTGTGGCAGCATTGTCCGAAGACATGAAGCCAGGCCATCTTCCTTATGGCTTTCCTTGGGAGTTGGTGATGTGTACAGCTCTTGGATTTTCCGCTGTTCTCTCACTTTTCTGGAGAGGTTTTCAGTCGGTTCGTAGCAGGCTTTACGTGGGAAGAGAAAAAAGGCTGGCTCTAAATCTTGCTGGACTTATTGAGGCAAAATGTGGACTTCTTGAAAAAGTGAGCCTTGTTGAAAAAGAACATGAAGGCTTAGAATCACCTTTAAAGGACTGCAGGTTTGAGAAGGATTCAAGGGAAGCACGACAGCTGGAGGCAACCGACGAAAAGCTGCATAGGTCCGAATCCAGCCATGGCGTTGAAGTGCTCTTTCTAGAAGAAGAGCTCAAAGCACAGAAGGCTCAACATGGTCAACAGGATGAAACGATGGTGCACCTATCAAGAAGGATACAGTCCCTCCAAGGTGAATCTGAATCCCTCAGATCACAAATAGCTGAAGCTAAAACAAACTGGAGACTCTTTCAAGTGAATGAGGAAGAACTGAAGCTGGCAATCAAAGAGGTTTTGAATGAAGGATCCCTACTTCCGCAAACGCAGAGACCAACAATACAAGGAGAAGCTGAAGCACAGAGGGAACAAGGAGGTGTCCAATATAAAGCAAAAATCATATTAGAGGACTCTAAAGTAGCTGGAGAACAAGTTCTAAGGGACACAGAAAATCACATGGAGTCTCTGGGTGAATGCTTGCTGAAGATGATGGATAGGTCTTCTCCAAGCCTGGGAGCCCAAAGGGATGGTGGTCACCTGGAACTGGGAAAGACGAGTGAACCTGAAATTGGTGCTCACTTGGAGGATGAGTCCAAAGGAGCTTTGAGGAACCTGGTTTATGTTGATAAGCTAAAGGCCTCCTTAGAAATCTTGGAAGGAGGAAGAATTCAAAAATGTACTTTCTCATCTGAAGTGGAGAAAACCACGGAAGACCTTACAGAACACCTTAAAAGTCTGCAGACTGAACAGGCATCCTTGCAGTCAGAAAATGCACAGCTGCAAAGTGAGAATGAGACCCTACAGAAGAACTTTAAAGTCATGATGGAACGCTATCAAGAAAATATGATGAAACTGCACAGGAAATTAAGAGTGGAGGAAAACTACCGTGTGGAGCAAGAGGAGAAACTTTCCAAAGTCGAAGAAAAGATGAGCCATACAATAAAAGTGCTGGAGACCTACAGAAAGAGAGCCCAATATCTTGAAGAACAATTGCAGAGAACCATTCATTCCTGTCTGGGGAAGATTATTTCCTCTGAGAAAGAAGCACATGCTAGTGAGTTGGCAGCTCGGATTGCTGAAAGAAACCTCAGTTATTTCAGGAAACAAAATGCACGCAACAGACAAAAATTAACTGAGAAGGAGCTTAGATTTGAACTTGTAGAAAAAGATCCCTATGATGCACTGGATGTTTCCAACTCAGCAATGGGCAGAAAGCCTTCTCCAAATGGGCCCTCACCAATAGGTCACCCTTCATCTGAAAGGAGACCTCCTCATTTGGAAAAGAGTGGTCCACTCACACTCTCACCTTTCACTCCAGTGGGAGGAGGAGGAGGGTCAAGGGGCCCTGGAGAATCCTCTGCACCATGCGACTAGCAGTAAAGGAAGAGAATCCAGCTGTCATAAGTTCACTGATTTTCAGAGAGCACCTTCTCAGACTGGGCCCCCCTCTCTCCTCCAGGGGAACAGGCCAGCAGGCTGATGATCCCTCCGCCAGGCCAACCATATTCTTCTGATGCACGTCTTCCTCTACAAAGGCAAGATAGGTTTTACTCAAATTGTGGTAGAGCATCGGGACCAGCAGAACACAGAATTCCTAATATGCCTCCTTTGGACTCTGATGTGCCTGATTCACCTCTCCATGCTGAAAACCAAGCAACTGGCTCTGGCTCTGTGTTGGCACCTTTCCCTCCAGTCAGAGGTGCCTTGCTTCCAGTTGACCCAAGGAGTCAGTTCATGAGAAGAGGACCTTTTTTTTCCTCCACCTCTCCCAGGAAACTTGTCTGGGAACCTGGAGATTATGTTCCACCTGACCCGCCACCCACTCCATTTCCAATGCGAAGTGTCTATGCAGGGAGGGGGTTTTCCTCACAATCTTCCCCCAAGAGCTGGAATTCAGCCCTCTACACCCCCATTCTGAAAGTACAAGTGAGTTCCCTGAAGGGTTCCTTCCACCTGCAAATGAGCCTGTTACTCAACATCCAGAACCAAACAAGAAACCTCATGCTGTTGCTCTCTCTTCAAATGTAATTTGACTTATCTCTCATTTTTAGTTTTTAAGTAACTGCTTTTACTTCAGTAATTGACTATACTTTGGCTCCAATTGAAGCTCAATGAAACAATAATCCTTAAGATACTATTTTGTAAATAAAGATGGTTTACGTAGGAATCTTATGAGTAAATTATTCCTATTTTATGTCATTCCAGAGAACAGCATTTAATCTGATGAAGCCACTCTTACATAAACAAGAATGGGAGTTCTAGGTACTTGTAATCTAGCTGATGGAAATATCTTTTAAACTCCCAACAAAGAAGTGTACTTAGTATGACTGTAGCAAATGTAAAGTGACTTTAGGCTTAATGAAAAAGTGTCACTGATTTAGAGACTGGTTGGGCAATTCAGCTAGTTTTTCCATATCAGAATAACTAGAGCATGGGAGGACTAAAGGAGAGAACACAACTCAACATGTCAGGGAAACAGGAGATCTCAACTACAAAGAAAAATGAAGACCTCTTTTTTATATTGGTTGCTTAAAACCTTACATAGCTCTTGAGATACCATATTTCCTACATTAGACTCAAGTGAGTTATGAACTCCCATTTTGACCCCATATTCAGATTGCACAATCACATTGTTTACACATCCACGTTTTTACAAAATGCCATATTAGTAACTGTTGTATTCTGCTACCTTTTCTGGCCTCTACTATATCCCCTCTCCTGCCCTCCCATCTTCTCTCTCTATCCCGTCTGCTGTAATTGAACGTTTGGGAATTGGAAACCACACTTTAAACTCACTCTCCTCCCCTTTTTCCCTTCTGTCAAATTACTCATCATCTTCTTCTATTTCTCCTCCTCCTCCTCCTCTTCCTCCTCCTCCTGATACCTTTAATTCATTCATCATACACTCATGCATTGGTTCATTCATTCCTTTCACACATGGTGTTGGGGATCCAACTCAGGACCTTTGAAAGTGTGAAGCCAGCACTCTAGTGCTGAGCCAAAACCCCAGCACCTGTCTTTTGGATTTTATGACTGTTTATATGAAATTCAGAATCGCATTCTACTATGGTTCACTGATATGTGGATTGACCTAGTCCTTGTTTTCTGGGAGACTTTTGGAAAATATACATGAATTATTAGGAGATTGAAATGAAGAAACAAAGAGGAAATTCCCCAATTTCTTATTCTTAGATTCCATACTCTGACTCTGCCTACCTACTGTAAAAACTTTTAAACTCTTACTCCCCATTTCTATATCATTGCCAACAAGTGAACATTCACTGCCCTGCAACAAACCAGAGAACTCACATTGAACAATGTTTCCCCAGTAGAGACCAAGACACAATACTTATTAAAAAAATACCCTAGTTATGAATTAGTAGGTAAAGCTTTATTTGAGTGTTAAATGTGCTCTAATTATGTGTTTGTGTGTTTGTTGGTGTGTGTGGTGTGTGGGCGTGTGTGCTTATGTGTAAAACAAGCACTGAGGTGTAAAATAAATGCAGGATTGCAACGGCCTTCTTAAAAATAAGAAGCAACTTTATCACATTTGAAGCCCAGTGAGGAATCTGCCTGATGCTTAACCTACAATTAATTGAAATGTGAAAAATTCAGGCTTGGAAAAACATTTTCATTGTTTACACATCCACGTTTTTACAAAATGCCATATTAGTAACTGTTGTATTCTGCTACCTTTTCTGGCCTCTACTATACCCCCTCTCCTGCCCTCCCATATTCTCTCTCTATCCCGTCTGCTGTAATTCAAAGTTTGGGAATTGGAAACCACACTTTAAACTCACTCTCCTCCCCTTTTTCCCTTCTGTCAAATTACTCATCATCTTCTTCTATTTCTCCTCCTCCTCCTCCTCCTCCTCTTCCTCCTCCTCCTGATACCTTTAATTCATTCATCATACACTCATGCATTGGTTCATTCATTCCTTTCACACATGGTGTTGGGGATCCAACTCAGGACCTTTGAAAGTGTGAAGCCAGCACTCTAGTGCTGAGCCAAATCCCCAGCACCTGTCTTTTGGATTTTATGACTGTTTATATGAAATTCAGAATCGCATTCTGCTATGGTTCACTGATATGTGGATTGACCTAGTCCTTGTTTTCTGGGAGACTTTTGGAAAATATACATGAATTATTAGGAGATTGAAATGAAGAAACAAAGAGGAAATTCCCCAATTTCTTATTGTTAGATTCCATACTCTGACTCTGCCTACCTACTGTAAAAACTTTTAAACTCTTACTCCCCATTTCTATATCATTGCCAACAAGTGAACATTCACTGCCCTGCAACAAACCAGAGAACTCACATTGAACAATGTTTCCCCAGTAGAGACCAAGACACAATACTTATTAAAAAAATACCCTAGTTATGAATTAGTAGGTAAAGCTTTATTTGAGTGTTAAATGTGCTCTAATTATGTGTTTGTGTGTTTGTTGGTGTGTGTGGTGTGTGGGCGTGTGTGCTTGTGTGTAAAACAAGCACTGAGGTGTAAAATAAATGCAGGATTGCAACGGCCTTCTTAAAAATAAGAAGCAACTTTATCACATTTGAAGCCCAGTGAAGAATCTGCCTGCTACTTAACCTACAATTAATTGAAATGTGAAAAATTCAGGCCTAGAAAAACAAAGCCAACATACATACTGAATCTAATCAGTCTGTCTCACCTGTTTTCTAACCAATCCTTTAAATAAACCTAAATGGCCAGCGTAAAACATCAGTTGTTCTAAACGAGTGGACGGATGTCCCCTGTCACAGGCTGTGTAAAATACATGGAGGATCCGGCACTGATTGTTATCTAGAATGACTTCGGCCTGAACTACTATTGGAGAATTGTTGCTGATATACTGCGGTTCTTATACCAGTAAACTGGAATGAAGGTAATTTCAGGCTGCAAAGGAATAAATTGATTTTACTAACTGGTTTTTGGAAAACACTGCCATGAAAAATTATCAATATGTTCATAAAGGCATCTACATGTCTCTTCACAAGGGTTTTACTTAATGGGGGAGGTGGTGAGGTCTGGATATAACTGAACTGTCCATTAGTAGGTAGAACAATATAATGGGAATCTGAGTGCACATTCCGGTTTGAACTCAATCTAGGTAACATGGATTCATCTCTGTGTAATAGGCCTGCTTCTGAAAAACACAATGTAGAGCTCCAAAAGCAGAACGATACTCTCAGAATACCATGTTATGTTTGTAAATAGATAGACAGATAGATATACAGAAATCAAAAATCTGAAAACGGTCTGGAAGTGTACATTTCAATAACTTACAATGTCAGTAGTGGGGGATTAATAGCAGATCAAGAAGACTGTATCTGCATGCGAAATGGTTCAATTTTTGAAAGAGTTTTTTAAATGAAAATGGACAAAAAATTGAAAGGGTTACAGTAAGTGTTGAGGAGTGACTGGACAAAAGGAGCACAGAGGTGAGAAAGAATTAAGTAGAGTTCAATAGAACCAGGTATAATTTCTGTACACATGACTCCATGAACAGGAGCAAAGGGGACACTTAAAGAAATCATAGGACTAAGGAGAGATCAGGATTAGGAGGCTTTGTACTAGTCTAGAAATGCTGACCTGAAAACCAACTAAAGTTCTCAACTCCTTCTTCTGAGGAACATTAGCTGTGCCGTGCTTTTCAAAAATGACTTGTCATGACTGATTTATGCCCATGTTAGCAACTCTTCTGAAATTACTTTGAAAGTAGACTCATGTGAGAGTTTCTCTTTAGAGATAATTCAAATTACTTGCATAGGAAGTGGCAGCAGGTCTGGGGATGTTGTAGCTCAGTGGCAGTGACCTTGCCTAGCTTGGGGCTGGCCTGCCATGGACTTTCACCCCAAACACTTGCAAGAAAAGAGAAGGAAGGGAAGGGAGAGAGAAAGTTGGAAGGGAGGAAGGCAAAGTTGGAGGGATGGAGGGAGGTAGAAAAGAAGGAAGAAGAAAAGGAGAAAAACCAGGAAGGGAGGAAGGAAGGTAGGAAATAGGGAGAGCACAAGGGCAGGGAAAGGACTGAGTCACTCAAACAAAAGGCAAGGGACACAAAGACCAATATCGGCCATAAAAGCTGTTTGAACAGTTTAGTCAGCTTTAGAATTTGAGTGACATCAAACTGAATGTTATTATGACTGGATGGAATCTTCCTACTAACCCCGCCTTGGCCTGGCCTAAACCAAATCAAGGGGTGGGTGGCATGGAGAGGAATTCTCTCTGGCTGGAGTGGGAGGGACCTAAACCTGTGGCACTTAAGGATGCACCGGTAGGGAAGCGGACAAGACTGCCCTGATGGGCATTTGAGCACAACAAGGCTCCTGGGAGCCTTTGATCATGGCTCCCACCGCCATACGCCCACCACCCACCATACGCCCAGCCCCTGAAGGGGATCACAGTGGTCTGCTCCGTTGCCTGGTGCAGGTTAGAGTTCCTGACCAAACACCTGAGTGTCCACAGCCTGTGTTGGCCTGCCTGGGCAGGCTGTGGTTGTGGTGGCAAGAGCCAAAGCTGTGTTGGCGTGATGGAGGAGCCAAGGGCTGCCTCTCAGCCATACTAGTGGGTGGTTCTGGAAGAAGCACCCAGGGTTGTGGCAGCATTGTCCGAAGACATGAAGCCAGGCCATCTTCCTTATGGCTTTCCTTGGGAGTTGGTGATGTGTACAGCTCTTGGATTTTCCGCTGTTCTCTCACTTTTCTGGAGAGGTTTTCAGTCGGTTCGTAGCAGGCTTTACGTGGGAAGAGAAAAAAGGCTGGCTCTAAATCTTGCTGGACTTATTGAGGCAAAATGTGGACTTCTTGAAAAAGTGAGCCTTGTTGAAAAAGAACATGAAGGCTTAGAATCACCTTTAAAGGATTGCAGGTTTGAGAAGGGTTCAAGGGAAGCACGACAGCTGGAGGCAACCGACGAAAAGCTGCATAGGTCCGAATCCAGCCATGGCGTTGAAGTGCTCTTTCTAGAAGAAGAGCTCAAAGCACAGAAGGCTCAACATGGTCAAGAGGATGAAACGATGGCGCACCTATCAAGAAGGATACAGTCCCTCCAAGGTGAATCTGAATCCCTCAGATCACAAATAGCTGAAGCTAAAACAAACTGGAGACTCTTTCAAGTGAATGAGGAAGAACTGAAGCTGGCAATCAAAGAGGTTTTGAATGAAGGATCCCTACTTCCGCAAACGCAGAGACCAACAATACAAGGAGAAGCTGAAGCACAGAGGGAACAAGGAGGTGTCCAATATAAAGCAAAAATCATATTAGAGGACTCTAAAGTAGCTGGAGAACAAGTTCTAAGGGACACAGTAAATCACATGGAGTCTCTGGGTGAATGCTTGCTGAAGATGATGGATAGGTCTTCTCCAAGCCTGGGAGCCCAAAGGGATGGTGGTCACCTGGAACTGGGAAAGACGAGTGAACCCGAAATTGGTGCTCACTTGGAGGATGAGTCCAAAGGAGCTTTGAGGAACCTGGTTTATGGTGATAAGCTAAAGGCCTCCTTAGAAATCTTGGAAGGAGGAAGAATTCAAAAATGTACTTTCTCATCTGAAGTGGAGAAAACCACGGAAGACCTTACAGAACACCTTAAAAGTCTGCAGACTGAACAGGCATCCTTGCAGTCAGAAAATGCACAGCTGCAAAGTGAGAATGAGACCCTACAGAAGAACTTTAAAGTCATGATGGAACGCTATCAAGAAAATATGATGAAACTGCACAGGAAATTAAGAGTGGAGGAAAACTACTATGTGGAGCAAGAGGAGAAACTTTCCAAAGTCGAAGAAAAGATGAGCCATACAATAAAAGTGCTGGAGACCTACAGAAAGAGAGCCCAATATCTTGAAGAACAATTGCAGAGAACCATTCATTCCTGTCTGGGGAAGATTATTTCCTCTGAGAAAGAAGCACATGCTAGTGAGTTTGCAGCTCGGATTGCTGAAAGTAACCTCAGTTATTTCAGGAAACAAAATGCACGCAACAGACAAAAATTAACTGAGAAGGAGCTTAGATTTGAACTTGTAGAAAAAGATCCCTATGATGCACTGGATGTTTCCAACTCAGCAATGGGCAGAAAGCCTTCTCCAAATGGGCCCTCACCAATAGGTCACCCTTCATCTGAAAGGAGACCTCCTCATTTGGAAAAGAGTGGTCCACTCACACTCTCACCTTTCACTCCAGTGGGAGGAGGAGGAGGGTCAAGGGGCCCTGGAGAATCCTCTGCACCATGCGACTAGCAGTAAAGGAAGAGAATCCAGCTGTCATAAGTTCACTGATTTTCAGAGAGCACCTTCTCAGACTGGGCCCCTCTCTCCTCCAGGGGAACAGGCCAGCAGGCTGATGATCCCTCCGCCAGGCCAACCATATTCTTCTGATGCACGTCTTCCTCTACAAAGGCAAGATAGGTTTTACTCAAATTGTGGTAGAGCATCGGGACCAGCAGAACACAGAATTCCTAATATGCCTCCTTTGGACTCTGATGTGCCTGATTCACCTCTCCATGCTGAAAACCAAGCAACTGGCTCTGGCTCTGTGTTGGCACCTTTCCCTCCAGTCAGAGGTGCCTTGCTTCCAGTTGACCCAAGGAGTCAGTTCATGAGAAGAGGACCTTTTTTTTCCTCCACCTCTCCCAGGAAACTTGTCTGGGAACCTGGAGATTATGTTCCACCTGACCCGCCACCCACTCCATTTCCAATGCGAAGTGTCTATGCAGGGAGGGGGTTTTCCTCACAATCTTCCCCCAAGAGCTGGAATTCAGCCCTCTACACCCCCATTCTGAAAGTACAAGTGAGTTCCCTGAAGGGTTCCTTCCACCTGCAAATGAGCCTGTTACTCAACATCCAGAACCAAACAAGAAACCTCATGCTGTTGCTCTCTCTTCAAATGTAATTTGACTTATCTCTCATTTTTAGTTTTTAAGTAACTGCTTTTACTTTAGTAATTGACTATACTTTGGCTCCAATTGAAGCTCAATGAAACAATAATCCTTAAGATACTATTTTGTAAATAAAGATGGTTTACGTAGGAATCTTACGAGTAAATTATTCCTATTTTATGTCATTCCAGAGAACAGCATTTAATCTGATGAAGCCACTCTTACATAAACAAGAATGGGAGTTCTAGGTACTTGTAATCTAGCTGATGGAAATATCTTTTAAACTCCCAACAAAGAAGTGTATTTAGTATGACTGTAGCAAATGTAAAGTGACTTTAGGCTTAATGAAAAAGTGTCACTGATTTAGAGACTGGTTGGGCATTTCAGCTAGTTTTTCCATATCAGAATAACTAGAGCATGGGAGGACTAAAGGAGAGAACACAACTCAACATGTCACGGAAACAGGAGATCTCAACTACAAAGAAAAATGAAGACCTCTTTTTTATATTGGTTGCTTAAAACCTTACATAGCTCTTGAGATACCATATTTCCTACATTAGACTCAAGTGAGTTATGAACTCCCATTTTGACCCCATATTCAGATTGCACAATCACATTGTTTACACATCCACGTTTTTACAAAATGCCATATTAGTAACTGTTGTATTCTGCTACCTTTTCTGGCCTCTACTATATCCCCTCTCCTGCCCTCCCATCTTCTCTCTCTATCCAGTCTGCTGTAATTGAACGTTTGGGAATTGGAAACCACACTTTAAACTCACTCTCCTCCCCTTTTTCCCTTCTGTCAAATTACTCATCATCTTCTTCTATTTCTCCTCCTCCTCCTCCTCTTCCTCCTCCTCCTGATACCTTTAATTCATTCATCATACACTCATGCATTGGTTCATTCATTCCTTTCACACATGGTGTTGGGGATCCAACTCAGGACCTTTGAAAGTGTGAAGCCAGCACTCTAGTGCTGAGCCAAAACCCCAGCACCTGTCTTTTGGATTTTATGACTGTTTATATGAAATTCAGAATCGCATTCTACTATGGTTCACTGATATGTGGATTGACCTAGTAATTGTTTTCTGGGAGACTTTTGGAAAATATACATGAATTATTAGGAGATTGAAATGAAGAAACAAAGAGGAAATTCCCCAATTTCTTATTCTTAGATTCCATACTCTGACTCTGCCTACTTACTGTAAAAACTTTTAAACTCTTACTCCCCATTTCTATATCATTGCCAACAAGTGAACATTCACTGCCCTACAACAAACCAGAGAACTCACATTGAACAATGTTTCCCCAGTAGAGACCAAGACACAATACTTATTAAAAAAATACCCTAGTTATGAATTAGTAGGTAAAGCTTTATTTCAGTGTTAAATGTGCTCTAATTATGTGTTTGTGTGTTTGTTTTTGTGTGTGGTGTGTGGGCGTGTGTGCTTGTGTGTAAAACAAGCACTGAGGTGTAAAATAAATGCAGGATTGCAACGGCCTTCTTAAAAATAAGAAGCAACTTTATCACATTTGAAGCCCAGTGAGGAATCTGCCTGATGCTTAACCTACAATTAATTGAAATGTGAAAAATTCAGGCCTAGAAAAACATTTTCATTGTTTACACATCCACGTATTTACAAAATGCCATATTAGTAACTGTTGTATTCTGCTACCTTTTCTGGCCTCTACTATATCCCCTCTCCTGCCCTCCCATCTTCTCTCTCTATCCCGTCTGCTGTAATTGAACGTTTGAGAATTGGAAACCACACTTTAAACTCACTCTCCTCCCCTTTTTCCCTTCTGTCAAATTACTCATCATCTTCTTCTATTTCTCCTCCTCCTCCTCCTCTTCCTCCTCCTCCTGATACCTTTAATTCATTCATCATACACTCATGCATTGGTTCATTCATTCCTTTCACACATGGTGTTGGGGATCCAACTCAGGACCTTTGAAAGTGTGAAGCCAGCACTCTAGTGCTGAGCCAAAACCCCAGCACCTGTCTTTTGGATTTTATGACTGTTTATATGAAATTCAGAATCGCATTCTGCTATGGTTCACTGATATGTGGATTGACCTAGTCCTTGTTTTCTGGGAGACTTTTGGAAAATATACATGAATTATTAGGAGATTGAAATGAAGAAACAAAGAGGAAATTCCCCAATTTCTTATTGTTAGATTCCATACTCTGACTCTGCCTACCTACTGTAAAAACTTTTAAACTCTTACTCCCCATTTCTATATCATTGCCAACAAGTGAACATTCACTGCCCTGCAACAAACCAGAGAACTCACATTGAACAATGTTTCCCCAGTAGAGACCAAGACACAATACTTATTAAAAAAAATACCCTAGTTATGAATTAGTAGGTAAAGCTTTATTTGAGTGTTAAATGTGCTCTAATTATGTGTTTGTGTGTTTGTTGGTGTGTGTGGTGTGTGGGCGTGTGTGCTTGTGTGTAAAACAAGCACTGAGGTGTAAAATAAATGCAGGATTGCAACGGCCTTCTTAAAAATAAGAAGCAACTTTATCACATTTGAAGCCCAGTGAAGAATCTGCCTGCTACTTAACCTACAATTAATTGAAATGTGAAAAATTCAGGCCTAGAAAAACAAAGCCAACATACATACTGAATCTAATCAGTCTGTCTCACCTGTTTTCTAACCAATCCTTTAAATAAACCTAAATGGCCAGCGTAAAACATCAGTTGTTCTAAACGAGTGGACGGATGTCCCCTGTCACAGGCTGTGTAAAATACATGGAGGATCCGGCACTGATTGTTATCTAGAATGACTTCGGCCTGAACTACTATTGGAGAATTGTTGCTGATATACTGCGGTTCTTATACCAGTAAACTGGAATGAAGGTAATTTCAGGCTGCAAAGGAATAAATTGATTTTACTAACTGGTTTTTGGAAAACACTGCCATGAAAAATTATCAATATGTTCATAAAGGCATCTACATGTCTCTTCACAAGGGTTTTACTTAATGGGGGAGGTGGTGAGGTCTGGATATAACTGAACTGTCCATTAGTAGGTAGAACAATATAATGGGAATCTGAGTGCACATTCCGGTTTGAACTCAATCTAGGTAACATGGATTCATCTCTGTGTAGTAGGCCTGCTTCTGAAAAACACAATGTAGAGCTCCAAAAGCAGAACGATACTCTCAGAATACCATGTTATGTTTGTAAATAGATAGACAGATAGATATACAGAAATCAAAAATCTGAAAATGGTCTGGAAGTGTACATTTCAATAACTTACAATGTCAGTAAGAATTCAAAAATGTACTTTCTCATCTGAAGTGGAGGCACCTCTGACTGGAGGGAAAGGTGCCAACACAGAGCCAGAGCCAGTTGCTTGGTTTTCAGCATGGAGAGGTGAATCAGGCACATCAGAGTCCAAAGGAGGCATATTAGGAATTCTGTGTTCTGCTGGTCCCGATGCTCTACCACAATTTGAGTAAAACCTATCTTGCCTTTGTAGAGGAAGATGTGCATCAGAAGAATATGGTTGGCCTGGCGGAGGGATCATCAGCCTGCTGGCCTGTTCCCCTGGAGGAGAGAGGGGCCCAGTCTGAGAAGGTGCTCTCTGAAAATCAGTGAACTTATGACAGCTGGATTCTCTTCCTTTACTGCTAGTCGCATGGTGCAGAGGATTCTCCAGGGCCCCTTGACCCTCCTCCTCCTCCCACTGGAGTGAAAGGTGAGAGTGTGAGTGGACCACTCTTTTCAAAATGAGGAGGTCTCCTTTCAGATCAAGGGTGACCTATTGGTGAGGGCCCATTTGGAGAAGGCTTTCTGCCCATTGCTGAGTTGGAAACATCCAGTGCATCATAGGGATCTTTTTCTACAAGTTCAAATCTAAGCTCCTTCTCAGTTAATTTTTGTCTGTTGCGTGCATTTTGTTTCCTGAAATAACTGAGGTTTCTTTCAGCAATCCGAGCTGCCAACTCACTACAATGTGCTTCTTTCTCAGAGGAAATAATCTTCCCCAGACAGGAATGAATGGTACTCTGCAATTGTTCTTCAAGATATTGGGCTCTCTTTGTGTAGGTCTCCAGCTCTTTTATTGTATGGCTCATCTTTACTTCGACTTTGGAAAGTTTCTCCTCTTGCTCCACATAGTAGTTTTCCTCCACTCTTAATTTCCTGTGCAGTTTCATCATATTTTCTTGATAGCGTTCCATCATGACTTTAAAGTTCTTCTGTAGGGTCTCATTCTCACTTTGCAGCTGTGCATTTTCTGACTGCAAGGATGCCTGTTCAGTCTGCAGACTTTTAAGGTGTTCTGTAAGGTCTTCCGTGGTTTTCTCCACTTCAGATGAGAAAGTACATTTTTGAATTCTTCCTCCTTCCAAGATTTCTAAGGAGGCCTTTAGCTTATCACCATAAACCAGGTTCCTCAAAGCTCCTTTGGACTCATCCTCCAAGTGAGCACCAATTTCGGGTTCACTCGTCTTTCCCAGTTCCAGGTGACCACCATCCCTTTGGGCTCCCAGGCTTGGAGAAGACCTATCCATCATCTTCAGCAAGCATTCACCCAGACTCCATGTGATTTTCTGTGTCCCTTAGAACTTGTTCTCCAGCTACTTTAGAGTCCCCTAATATGATTTTTGCTTTATAATGGACACCTCCTTGTTCCCTCTGTGCTTCAGCTTCTCCTTGTATTGTTGGTCTCTGCGTTTGCGGAAGTAGGGATCCTTCATTCAAAACCTCTTTGATTGCCAGCTTCAGTTCTTCCTCATTCACTTGAAAGTGTCTCCAGTTTGTTTTAGCTTCAGCTATTTGTGATCTGAGGGATTCAGATTCACCTTGGAGGGACTGTATCCTTCTTGATAGGTGCACCATCGTTTCATCCTCTTGACCATGTTGAGCCTTCTGTGCTTTGAGCTCTTCTTCTAGAAAGAGCACTTCAACGCCATGGCTGGATTCGGACCTATGCAGCTTTTCGTCGGTTGCCTCCAGCTGTCGTGCTTCCCTTGAACCCTTCTCAAACCTGCAATCCTTTAAAGGTGATTCTAAGCCTTCATGTTCTTTTTCAACAAGGCTCACTTTTTCAAGAAGTCCACATTTTGCCTCAATAAGTCCAGCAAGATTTAGAGCCAGCCTTTTTTCTCTTCCCACGTAAAGCCTGCTACGAACCGACTGAAAACCTCTCCAGAAAAGTGAGAGAACAGCGGAAAATCCAAGAGCTGTACACATCACCAACTCCCAAGGAAAGCCATAAGGAAGATGGCCTGGCTTCATGTCTTCGGACAATGCTGCCACAGCCCTGGGTGCTTCTTCCAGAACCACCCACTAGTATGGCTGAGAGGCAGCCCTTGGCTCCTCCATCACGCCAACACAGCTTTGGCTCTTGCCACCACAACCACAGCCTGCCCAGGCAGGCCAACACAGGCTGTGGACACTCAGGTGTTTGGTCAGGAACTCCAACCTGCACCAGGCAACGGAGCAGACCACTGTGATCCCCTTCAGGGGCTGGGCGTATGGTGGGTGGTGGGCGTATGGCGGTGGGAGCCATGATCAAAGGCTCCCAGGAGCCTTGTTGTGCTCAAATGCCCATCAGGGCAGTCTTGTCCGCTTCCCTACCCGGTGCATCCTCAAGTGCCACAGGTTTAGGTCCCTCCCACTCCAGCCAGAGAGAATTCCTCTCCATGCCACCCACCCCTTGATTTGGTTTAGGCCAGGCCAAGGCGGGGTTAGTAGGAAGATTCCATCCAGTCATAATAACATTCAGTTTGATGTCACTCAAATTCTAAAGCTGACTAAACTGTTCAAACAGCTTTTATGGCCGATATTGGTCTTTGTGTCCCTTGCCTTTTGTTTGAGTGACTCAGTCCTTTCCCTGCCCTTGTGCTCTCCCTATTTCCTACCTTCCTTTCTCCCTTCCTGGTTTTTCTCCTTTTCTTCTTCCTTCTTTTCTACCTCCCTCCATCCCTCCAACTTTGCCTTCCTCCCTTCCAACTTTCTCTCTCCCTTCCCTTCCTTCTCTTTTCTTGCAAGTGTTTGGGGTGAAAGTCCATGGCAGGCCAGCCCCAAGCTAGGCAAGTTCACTGCCACTGAGCTACAACATCCCCAGACCTGCTGCCACTTCCTATGCAAGTAATTTGAATTATCTCTAAAGAGAAACTCTCACATGAGTCTACTTTCAAAGTAATTTCAGAAGAGTTGCTAACATGGGCATAAATCAGTCATGACAAGTCATTTTTGAAAAGCACGGCACAGCTAATGTTCCTCAGAAGAAGGAGTTGAGAACTTTAGTTGGTTTTCAGGTCAGCATTTCTAGACTAGTACAAAGCCTACTAATCCTGATCTCTCCTTAGTCCTATGATTTCTTTAAGTGTCCCCTTTGCTCCTGTTCATGGAGTCATGTGTACAGAAATTATACCTGGTTCTATTGAACTCTACTTAATTCTTTCTCACCTCTGTGCTCCTTTTGTCAAGTCACTCCTCAACACTTACTGTAACCCTTTCAATTTTTTGTCCATTTTCATTTAAAAAACTCTTTCAAAAATTGAACCATTTCGCATGCAGATACAGTCTTCTTGATCTGCTATTAATCCCCCACTACTGACATTGTAAGTTATTGAAATGTACACTTCCAGACCGTTTTCAGATTTTTGATTTCTGTATATCTATCTGTCTATCTATTTACAAACATAACATGGTATTCTGAGAGTATCGTTCTGCTTTTGGAGCTCTACATTGTGTTTTTCAGAAGCAGGCCTATTACACAGAGATGAATCCATGTTACCTAGATTGAGTTCAAACCGGAATGTGCACTCAGATTCCCATTATATTGTTCTACCTACTAATGGACAGTTCAGTTATATCCAGACCTCACCACCTCCCCCATTAAGTAAAACCCTTGTGAAGAGACATGTAGATGCCTTTATGAACATATTGATAATTTTTCATGGCAGTGTTTTCCAAAAACCAGTTAGTAAAATCAATTTATTCCTTTGCAGCCTGAAATTACCTTCATTCCAGTTTACTGGTATAAGAACCGCAGTATATCAGCAACAATTCTCCAATAGTAGTTCAGGCAGAAGTCATTCTAGATAACAATCAGTGCCGGATCCTCCATGTATTTTACACAGCCCATGACAGGGGACATCCGTCCACTCGTTTAGAACAACTGATGTTTTACGCTGGCCATTTAGGTTTATTTAAAGGATTGGTTAGAAAACAGGTGAGACAGACTGATTAGATTCAGTATGTATGTTGGCTTTGTTTTTCTAGGCCTGAATTTTTCACATTTCAATTAATTGTAGGTTAAGTAGCAGGCAGATTCTTCACTGGGCTTCAAATGTGATAAAGTTGCTTCTTATTTTTAAGAAGGCCGTTGCAATCCTGCATTTATTTTACACCTCAGTGCTTGTTTTACACACAAGCACACACGCCCACACACCACACACACCAACAAACACACAAACACATAATTAGAGCACATTTAACACTCAAATAAAGCTTTACCTACTAATTCATAACTAGGGTATTTTTTTAATAAGTATTGTGTCTTGGTCTCTACTGGGGAAACATTGTTCAATGTGAGTTCTCTGGTTTGTTGTAGGGCAGTGAATGTTCACTTGTTGGCAATGATATAGAAATGGGGAGTAAGAGTTTAAAAGTTTTTACAGTAGGTAGGCAGAGTCAGAGTATGGAATCTAACAATAAGAAATTGGGGAATTTCCTCTTTGTTTCTCCATTTCAATCTCCTAATAATTCATGTATATTTTCCAAAAGTCTCCCAGAAAACAAGGACTAGGTCAATCCACATATCAGTGAACCATAGCAGAATGCGATTCTGAATTTCATATAAACAGTCATAAAATCCAAAAGACAGGTGCTGGGGTTTTGGCTCAGCACTAGAGTGCTGGCTTCACACTTTCAAAGGTCCTGAGTTGGATCCCCAACACCATGTGTGAAAGGAATGAATGAACCAATGCATGAGTGTATGATGAATGAATTAAAGGTATCAGGAGGAGGAGGAAGAGGAGGAGGAGGAGGAGAAATAGAAGAAGATGATGAGTAATTTGACAGAAGGGAAAAAGGGGAGGAGAGTGAGTTTAAAGTGTGGTTTCCAATTCTCAAACGTTCAATTACAGCAGACGGGATAGAGAGAGAAGATGGGAGGGCAGGAGAGGGGATATAGTAGAGGCCAGAAAAGGTAGTAGAATACAACAGTTACTAATATGGCATTTTGTAAAAACGTGGATGTGTAAACAATGTGATTGTGCAATCTGAATATGGGGTCAAAATGGGAGTTCATAACTCACTTGAGTCTAATGTAGGAAATATGGTATCTCAAGAGCTATGTAAGGTTTTAAGCAACCAATATAAAAAAGAGGTCTTCATTTTTCTTTGTAGTTGAGATCTCCTGTTTCCGTGACATGTTTAGTTGTGTTCTCTCCTTTAGTCCTCCCATGCTCTAGTTATTCTGATATGGAAAAACTAGCTGAAATGCCCAACCAGTCTCTAAATCAGTGACACTTTTTCATTAAGCCTAAAGTCACTTTACATTTGCTACAGTCATACTAAATACACTTCTTTGTTGGGAGTTTAAAAGATATTTCCATCAGCTAGATTACAAGTACCTAGAACTCCCATTCTTGTTTATGTAAGAGTGGCTTCATCAGATTCAATGCTGTTCTCTGGAATGACATAAAATAGGAATAATTTACTCGTAAGATTCCTACGTAAACCATCTTTATTTACAAAATAGTATCTTAAGGATTATTGTTTCATTGAGCTTCAATTGGAGCCAAAGTATAGTCAATTACTGAAGTAAAAGCAGTTACTCGAAAACTAAAAATGAGAGATAAGTCAAATTACATTTGAAGAGAGAGCAACAGCATGAGGTTTCTTGTTTGGTTCTGGATGTTGAGTAACAGGCTCATTTGCAGGTGGAAGGAACCCTTCAGGGAACTCACTTGTACTTTCAGAATGGGGGTGTAGAGGGCTGAATTCCAGCTCTTGGGGGAAGATTGTGAGGAAAACCCCCTCCCTGCATAGACACTTCGCATTGGAAATGGAGTGGGTGGCGGGTCAGGTGGAACATAATCTCCAGGTTCCCAGACAAGTTTCCTGGGAGAGGTGGAGGAAAAAAAAGGTCCTCTTCTCATGAACTGACTCCTTGGGTCAACTGGAAGCAAGGCACCTCTGACTGGAGGGAAAGGTGCCAACACAGAGCCAGAGCCAGTTGCTTGGTTTTCAGCATGGAGAGGTGAATCAGGCACATCAGAGTCCAAAGGAGGCATATTAGGAATTCTGTGTTCTGCTGGTCCCGATGCTCTACCACAATTTGAGTAAAACCTATCTTGCCTTTGTAGAGGAAGACGTGCATCAGAAGAATATGGTTGGCCTGGCGGAGGGATCATCAGCCTGCTGACCTGTTCCCCTGGAGGAGAGAGGGGCCCAGTCTGAGAAGGTGCTCTCTGAAAATCAGTGAACTTATGACAGCTGGATTCTCTTCCTTTACTGCTAGTCGCATGGTGCAGAGGATTCTCCAGGTCCCCTTGACCCTCCTCCTCCTCCCACTGGAGTGAAAGGTGAGAGTGTGAGTGAACCACTCTTTTCCAAATGAGGAGGTCTCCTTTCAGATCAAGGGTGACCTATTGGTGAGGGCCCATTTGGAGAAGGCTTTCTGCCCATTGCTGAGTTGGAAACATCCAGTGCATCATAGGGATCTTTTTCTACAAGTTCAAATCTAAGCTCCTTCTCAGTTAATTTTTGTCTGTTGCGTGCATTTTGTTTCCTGAAATAACTGAGGTTTCTTTCAGCAATCCGAGCTGCCAACTCACTAGAATGTGCTTCTTTCTCAGAGGAAATAATCTTCCCCAGACAGGAATGAATGGTACTCTGCAATTGTTCTTCAAGATATTGGGCTCTCTTTCTGTAGGTCTCCAGTTCTTTTATTGTATGGCTCATCTTTTCTTCGACTTTGGAAAGTTTCTCCTCTTGCTCCACATAGTAGTTTTCCTCCACTCTTAATTTCCTGTGCAGTTTCATCATATTTTCTTGATAGCGTTCCATCATGACTTTAAAGTTCTTCTGTAGGGTCTCATTCTCACTTTGCAGCTGTGCATTTTCTGACTGCAAGGATGCCTGTTCAGTCTGCAGACTTTTAAGGTGTTCTGTAAGGTCTTCCGTGGTTTTCTCCACTTCAGATGAGAAAGTACATTTTTGAATTCTTCCTCCTTCCAAGATTTCTAAGGAGGCCTTTAGCTTATCACCATAAACCAGGTTCCTCAAAGCTCCTTTGGACTCATCCTCCAAGTGAGCACCAATTTCGGGTTCACTCGTCTTTCCCAGTTCCAGGTGACCACCATCCCTTTGGGCTCCCAGGCTTGGAGAAGACCTATCCATCATCTTCAGCAAGCATTCACCCAGACTCCATGTGATTTTCTGTGTCCCTTAGAACTTGTTCTCCAGCTACTTTAGAGTCCCCTAATATGATTTTTGCTTTATATTGGACACCTCCTTGTTCCCTCTGTGCTTCAGCTTCTCCTTGTATTGTTGGTCTCTGCGTTTGCGGAAGTAGGGATCCTTCATTCAAAACCTCTTTGATTGCCAGCTTCAGTTCTTCCTCATTCACTTGAAAGAGTCTCCAGTTTGTTTTAGCTTCAGCTATTTGTGATCTGAGGGATTCAGATTCACCTTGGAGGGACTGTATCCTTCTTGATAGGTGCACCATCGTTTCATCCTCTTGACCATGTTGAGCCTTCTGTGCTTTGAGCTCTTCTTCTAGAAAGAGCACTTCAACGCCATGGCTGGATTCGGACCTATGCAGCTTTTCGTCGGTTGCCTCCAGCTGTCGTGCTTCCCTTGAACCCTTCTCAAACCTGCAATCCTTTAAAGGTGATTCTAAGCCTTCATGTTCTTTTTCAACAAGGCTCACTTTTTCAAGAAGTCCACATTTTGCCTCAATAAGTCCAGCAAGATTTAGAGCCAGCCTTTTTTCTCTTCCCACGTAAAGCCTGCTACGAACCGACTGAAAACCTCTCCAGAAAAGTGAGAGAACAGCGGAAAATCCAAGAGCTGTACACATCACCAACTCCCAAGGAAAGCCATAAGGAAGATGGCCTGGCTTCATGTCTTCGGACAATGCTGCCACAACCCTGGGTGCTTCTTCCAGAACCACCCACTAGTATGGCTGAGAGGCAGCCCTTGGCTCCTCCATCACGCCAACACAGCTTTGGCTCTTGCCACCACAACCACAGCCTGCCCAGGCAGGCCAACACAGGCTGTGGACACTCAGGTGTTTGGTCAGGAACTCCAACCTGCACCAGGCAACGGAGCAGACCACTGTGATCCCCTTCTGGGGCTGGCCGTATGGTGGGTGGTGGGCGTATGGCGGTGGGAGCCATGATCAAAGGCTCCCAGGAGCCTTGTTGTGCTCAAATGCCCATCAGGGCAGTCTTGTCCGCTTCCCTACCCGGTGCATCCTCAAGTGCCACAGGTTTAGGTCCCTCCCACTCCAGCCAGAGAGAATTCCTCTCCATGCCACCCACCCCTTGATTTGGTTTAGGCCAGGCCAAGGCGGGGTTAGTAGGAAGATTCCATCCAGTCATAATAACATTCAGTTTGATGTCACTCAAATTCTAAAGCTGACTAAACTGTTCAAACAGCTTTTATGGCCTATATTGGTCTTTGTGTCCCTTGCCTTTTGTTTGAGTGACTCAGTCCTTTCCCTGCCCTTGTGCTCTCCCTATTTCCTACCTTCCTTCCTCCCTTCCTGGTTTTCTCCTTTTCTTCTTCCTTCTTTTCTACCTCCCTCCATCCCTCCAACTTTGCCTTCCTCCCTTCCAACTTTCTCTCTCCCTTCCCTTCCTTCTCTTTTCTTGCAAGTGTTTGGGGTGAAAGTCCATGGCAGGCCAGCCCCAAGCTAGGCAAGGTCACTGCCACTGAGCTACAACATCCCCAGACCTGCTGCCACTTCCTATGCAAGTAATTTGAATTATCTCTAAAGAGAAACTCTCACATGAGTCTACTTTCAAAGTAATTTCAGAAGAGTTGCTAACATGGGCATAAATCAGTCATGACAAGTCATTTTTGAAAAGCACGGCACAGCTAATGTTCCTCAGAAGAAGGAGTTGAGAACTTTAGTTGGTTTTCAGGTCAGCATTTCTAGACTAGTACAAACCCTCCTAATCCTGATCTCTCCTTAGTCCTATGATTTCTTTAAGTGTCCCCTTTGCTCCTGTTCATGGAGTCATGTGTACAGAAATTATACCTGGTTCTATTGAACTCTACTTAATTCTTTCTCACCTCTGTGCTCCTTTTGTCCAGTCACTCCTCAACACTTACTGTAACCCTTTCAATTTTTTGTCCATTTTCATTTAAAAAACTCTTTCAAAAATTGAACCATTTCGCATGCAGATACAGTCTTCTTGATCTGCCTTAATGTACTTTCTCATCTGAAGTGGAGAAAACCACGGAAGACCTTACAGAACACCTTAAAAGTCTGCAGACTGAACAGGCATCCTTGCAGTCAGAAAATGCACAGCTGCAAAGTGAGAATGAGACCCTACAGAAGAACTTTAAAGTCATGATGGAACGCTATCAAGAAAATATGATGAAACTGCACAGGAAATTAAGAGTGGAGGAAAACTACTATGTGGAGCAAGAGGAGAAACTTTCCAAAGTCGAAGAAAAGATGAGCCATACAATAAAAGTGCTGGAGACCTACAGAAAGAGAGCCCAATATCTTGAAGAACAATTGCAGAGTACCATTCATTCCTGTCAGGGGAAGATTATTTCCTCTGAGAACGAAGCACATGCTAGTGAGTTGGCAGCTCGGATTGCTGAAAGAAACCTCAGTTATTTCAGGAAACAAAATGCACGCAACAGACAAAAATTAACTGAGAAGGAGCTTAGATTTGAACTTGTAGAAAAAGATCCCTATGATGCACTGGATGTTTCCAACTCAGCAATGGGCAGAAAGCCTTCTCCAAATGGGCCCTCACCAATAGGTCACCCTTCATCTGAAAGGAGACCTCCTCATTTGGAAAAGAGTGGTCCACTCACACTCTCACTTTTCACTCCAGTGGGAGGAGGAGGAGGGTCAAGGGGCCCTGGAGAATCCTCTGCACCATGCGACTAGCAGTAAAGGAAGAGAATCCAGCTGTCATAAGTTCACTGATTTTCAGAGAGCACCTTCTCAGACTGGGCCCCTCTCTCCTCCAGGGGAACAGGCCAGCAGGCTGATGATCCCTCCGCCAGGCCAACCATATTCTTCTGATGCACGTCTTCCTCTACAAAGGCAAGATAGGTTTTACTCAAATTGTGGTAGAGCATCGGGACCAGCAGAACACAGAATTCCTAATATGCCTCCTTTGGACTCTGATGTGCCTGATTCACCTCTCCATGCTGAAAACCAAGCAACTGGCTCTGGCTCTGTGTTGGCACCTTTCCCTCCAGTCAGAGGTGCCTTGCTTCCAGTTGACCCAAGGAGTCAGTTCATGAGAAGAGGACCTTTTTTTTCCTCCACCTCTCCCAGGAAACTTGTCTGGGAACCTGGAGATTATGTTCCACCTGACCCGCCACCCACTCCATTTCCAATGCGAAGTGTCTATGCAGGGAGGGGGTTTTCCTCACAATCTTCCCCCAAGAGCTGGAATTCAGCCCTCTACACCCCCATTCTGAAAGTACAAGTGAGTTCCCTGAAGGGTTCCTTCCACCTGCAAATGAGCCTGTTACTCAACATCCAGAACCAAACAAGAAACCTCATGCTGTTGCTCTCTCTTCAAATGTAATTTGACTTATCTCTCATTTTTAGTTTTTAAGTAACTGCTTTTACTTCAGTAATTGACTATACTTTGGCTCCAATTGAAGCTCAATGAAACAATAATCCTTAAGATACTATTTTGTAAATAAAGATGGTTTACGTAGGAATCTTACGAGTAAATTATTCCTATTTTATGTCATTCCAGAGAACAGCATTTAATCTGATGAAGCCACTCTTACATAAACAAGAATGGGAGTTCTAGGTACTTGTAATCTAGCTGATGGAAATATCTTTTAAACTCCCAACAAAGAAGTGTATTTAGTATGACTGTAGCAAATGTAAAGTGACTTTAGGCTTAATGAAAAAGTGTCACTGATTTAGAGACTGGTTGGGCATTTCAGCTAGTTTTTCCATATCAGAATAACTAGAGCATGGGAGGACTAAAGGAGAGAACACAACTAAACATGTCACGGAAACAGGAGATCTCAACTACAAAGAAAAATGAAGACCTCTTTTTTATATTGGTTGCTTAAAACCTTACATAGCTCTTGAGATACCATATTTCCTACATTAGACTCAAGTGAGTTATGAACTCCCATTTTGACCCCATATTCAGATTGCACAATCACATTGTTTACACATCCACGTTTTTACAAAATGCCATATTAGTAACTGTTGTATTCTGCTACCTTTTCTGGCCTCTACTATATCCCCTCTCCTGCCCTCCCATCTTCTCTCTCTATCCCGTCTGCTGTAATTGAACGTTTGGGAATTGGAAACCACACTTTAAACTCACTCTCCTCCCCTTTTTCCCTTCTGTCAAATTACTCATACTCATCATCTTCTTCTATTTCTCCTCCTCCTCCTCCTCTTCCTCCTCCTCCTGATACCTTTAATTCATTCATCATACTCTCATGCATTGGTTCATTCATTCCTTTCACACATGGTGTTGGGGATCCAACTCAGGACCTTTGAAAGTGTGAAGCCAGCACTCTAGTGCTGAGCCAAAACCCCAGCACCTGTCTTTTGGATTTTATGACTGTTTATATGAAATTCAGAATCGCATTCTACTATCGTTCACTGATATGTGGATTGACCTAGTCCTTGTTTTCTGGGAGACTTTTGGAAAATATACATGAATTATTAGGAGATTGAAATGAAGAAACAAAGAGGAAATTCCCCAATTTCTTATTCTTAGATTCCATACTCTGACTCTGCCTACCTACTGTAAAAACTTTTAAACTCTTACTCCCCATTTCTATATCCTTGCCAAAAAGTGAACATTCACTGCCCTGCAACAAACCAGAGAACTCACATTGAACAATGTTTCCCCAGTAGAGACCAAGACACAATATTTATTAAAAAAATACCCTAGTTATGAATTCGTAGGTAAAGCTTTATTTGAGTGTTAAATGTGCTCTAATTATGTGTTTGTGTGTTTGTTGGTGTGTGTGGTGTGTGGGCGTGTGTGCTTGTGTGTAAAACAAGCACTGAGGTGTAAAATAAATGCAGGATTGCAACGGCCTTCTTAAAAATAAGAAGCAACTTTATCACATTTGAAGCCCAGTGAGGAATCTGCCTGATGCTTAACCTACAATTAATTGAAATGTGAAAAATTCAGGCCTAGAAAAACATTTTCATTGTTTACACATCCACGTTTTTACAAAATGCCATATTAGTAACTGTTGTATTCTGCTACCTTTTCTGGCCTCTACTATACCCCCTCTCCTGCCCTCCCATCATCTCTCTCTATCCCGTCTGCTGTAATTCAACGTTTGGGAATTGGAAACCACACTTTAAACTCACTCTCCTCCCCTTTTTCCCTTCTGTCAAATTACTCATCATCTTCTTCTATTTCTCCTCCTCCTCCTCCTCCTCCTCTTCCTCCTCCTCCTGATACCTTTAATTCATTCATCATACACTCATGCATTGGTTCATTCATTCCTTTCACACATGGTGTTGGGGATCCAACTCAGGACCTTTGAAAGTGTGAAGCCAGCACTCTAGTGCTGAGCCAAAACCCCAGCACCTGTCTTTTGGATTTTATGACTGTTTATATGAAATTCAGAATCGCATTCTGCTATGGTTCACTGATATGTGCATTGACCTAGTCCTTGTTTTCTGGGAGACTTTTGGAAAATATACATGAATTATTAGGAGATTGAAATGAAGAAACAAAGAGGAAATTCCCCAATTTCTTATTGTTAGATTCCATACTCTGACTCTGCCTACCTACTGTAAAAACTTTTAAACTCTTACTCCCCATTTCTATATCATTGCCAACAAGTGAACATTCACTGCCCTGCAACAAACCAGAGAACTCACATTGAACAATGTTTCCCCAGTAGAGACCAAGACACAATACTTATTAAAAAAATACCCTAGTTATGAATTAGTAGGTAAAGCTTTATTTGAGTGTTAAATGTGCTCTAATTATGTGTTTGTGTGTTTGTTGGTGTGTGTGGTGTGTGGGCGTGTGTGCTTGTGTGTAAAACAAGCACTGAGGTGTAAAATAAATGCAGGATTGCAACGGCCTTCTTAAAAATAAGAAGCAACTTTATCACATTTGAAGCCCAGTGAAGAATCTGCCTGCTACTTAACCTTACAATTAATTGAATTGTGAAAAATTCAGGCCTAGAAAAACAAAGCCAACATACATACTGAATCTAATCAGTCTGTCTCACCTGTTTTCTAACCAATCCTTTAAATAAACCTAAATGGCCAGCGTAAAACATCAGTTGTTCTAAACGAGTGGACGGATGTCCCCTGTCATGGGCTGTGTAAAATACATGGAGGATCCGGCACTGATTGTTATCTAGAATGACTTCTGCCTGAACTACTATTGGAGAATTGTTGCTGATATACTGCGGTTCTTATACCAGTAAACTGGAATGAAGGTAATTTCAGGCTGCAAAGGAATAAATTGATTTTACTAACTGGTTTTTGGAAAACACTGCCATGAAAAATTATCAATATGTTCATAAAGGCATCTACATGTCTCTTCACAAGGGTTTTACTTAATGGGGGAGGTGGTGAGGTCTGGATATAACTGAACTGTCCATTAGTAGTTAGAACAATATAATGGGAATCTGAGTGCACATTCCGGTTTGAACTCAATCTAGGTAACATGTATTCATCTCTGTGTAATAGGCCTGCTTCTGAAAAACACAATGTAGAGCTCCAAAAGCAGAACGATACTCTCAGAATACCATGTTATGTTTGTAAATAGATAGACAGATAGATATACAGAAATCAAAAATCTGAAAACGGTCTGGAAGTGTACATTTCAATAACTTACAATGTCAGTAGTGGGGGATTAATAGCAGATCAAGAAGACTGTATCTGCATGCGAAATGGTTCAATTTTTGAAAGAGTTTTTTAAATGAAAATGGACAAAAAATTGAAAGGGTTACAGTAAGTGTTGAGGAGTGACTTGACAAAAGGAGCACAGAGGTGAGAAAGAATTAAGTAGAGTTCAATAGAACCAGGTATAATTTCTGTACACATGACTCCATGAACAGGAGCAAAGGGGACACTTAAAGAAATCATAGGACTAAGGAGAGATCAGGATTAGGAGGGTTTGTACTAGTCTAGAAATGCTGACCTGAAAACCAACTAAAGTTCTCAACTCCTTCTTCTGAGGAACATTAGCTGTGCCGTGCTTTTCAAAAATGACTTGTCATGACTGATTTATGCCCATGTTAGCAACTCTTCTGAAATTACTTTGAAAGTAGACTCATGTGAGAGTTTCTCTTTAGAGATAATTCAAATTACTTGCATAGGAAGTGGCAGCAGGTCTGGGGATGTTGTAGCTCAGTGGCAGTGACCTTGCCTAGCTTGGGGCTGGCCTGCCATGGACTTTCACCCCAAACACTTGCAAGAAAAGAGAAGGAAGGGAAGGGAGAGAGAAAGTTGGAAGGGAGGAAGGCAAAGTTGGAGGGATGGAGGGAGGTAGAAAAGAAGGAAGAAGAAAAGGAGAAAAACCAGGAAGGGAGAAAGGAAGGTAGGAAATAGGGAGAGCACAAGGGCAGGGAAAGGACTGAGTCACTCAAACAAAAGGCAAGGGACACAAAGACCAATATCGGCCATAAAAGCTGTTTGAACAGTTTAGTCAGCTTTAGAATTTGAGTGACATCAACCTGAATGTTATTATGACTGGATGGAATCTTCCTACTATCCCCGCCTTGGCCTGGCCTAAACCAAATCAAGGGGTGGGTGGCATGGAGAGGAATTCTCTCTGGCTGGAGTGGGAGGGACCTAAACCTGTGGCACTTGAGGATGCACCGGGTAGGGAAGTGGACCACACTCCCCTGATGGGCAGTTGAGCACAACAAGGCTCCTGGGAGCCTTTGATCATGGCTCCCACCGCCATACGCCCACCACCCACCATACGCCCAGCCCCTGAAGGGGATCACAGTGGTCTGCTCCGTTGCCTGGTGCAGGTTGGAGTTCCTGACCAAACACCTGAGTGTCCACAGCCTGTGTTGGCCTGCCTGGGCAGGC